>NW_027525004.1:0-25220 GCF_052094955.1 Ictidomys tridecemlineatus
GAACAACATGATACATTAAATTTTTTTTTCCATGTTCAGTAAAATAATATTTTTGGATCTGTGGATGATATATATTTCATGATGAATTTCAATTGGCATATATATTTTCTACTTTTTAATGTGTCTGTGTGTGTGTGTTTTGTGTGTATATATATGTATATATACACACACACACACTCTCCAGATTATTCAAAATATAAAATATATGTGTCTTATTTTACACTCCCTAAATTTATGTACATGTATGTGGATTTATAATCAACTTTTCACAAGACTAGTCTCAGAAATATTCATCCACCTGAAATACATATTTGTTTTCTAGTACTGAATACTGACTTCAGTGAATGTGCAAAGAAATCCTAACATTTCTACAGTAACTGACCCTGTTTAACATCAATGCAAGTAGACTCCTATGGGACATGATGTTTTATTTGAAATTCATTTTTATTCAACACTGGTACATTAGTATTTCTTAGTTGATGCACATCATAGGATATATATTTCATCCTCAAGTTCACAAATTTCTAGGCATTTGGTTCACTTTCAATCAAATCCTACTTCAGAACACATGTATCCCTTCATGTTTCTTGACTGGTCTTTTAATGAGACTTCTTTCCAAACACATTATTTTGGATTTCCATAATCACTTTTGAAGCAAAACTCACACACCATTAAGGGTAAACCATAACCCTAATATTACTATTAGATGTATAACGGGTTGGCATGAATGATCCTGTGTCGGTATAAGATTTCCTATATATTTTCAGATATCAATTCAATCCATTATTTAAATTTTAACTATTTTATATTCTTCATTCACAGTATGGTCTATTCATGCATTATCTCTATACTCACAGACCCAGGGTACACCTATTTGTACCCTGAATGCTAATTTATAGGTCTTCAACATATTGCTCCCAAAAATAGTGAAAGAAATACTCACATCACCTTATCTACATATACATTGTATCACACTGATATTCTGCACACAAAATGCAAAGGTCACACTTATGATTGTTCCAAAGCCTAATTGGAAAGTGAGCATGGATTACTAAAAACATCCTTGTCCAGGTTGCCTCATGCTCTCAAATGTCAATTTTATTTGTGACTACACATTTGTTTCTGCCTAAGAATATATATTCAACCTCAACCCTCTTAAAAATGTCTAATCCTATCACTCACATTATACTTTGCCTGATTTCCTAATGTCAATATTCATTTTTGCTTTCCTACCGATTTTCCCCAGTTCATCATTGTGACTGACTCTTCACATGTGCTGACATTTACATTCACTCTCTAACAGACAGCCTATTGCTAAAGAACTTTTGGTCCAAATGTTATACTCACTCTTCTTCCTAAACCTACTATCTTCCTAATCCTACCTACTATCCCTTTTTGACTGGATGTTCTCTCTACATTGAATCATCCAAGGTACAAGGTCCTGTGCCATTGTATATGGATTTATCAGAGACATCTGTACAGAATGTAATTCAAAGCTAAGTATCCCAATCAAGGGCCCAATGCCCTTCTGGCCTTCAAATCTTACTTAGATTTCTGTTTTCATACAGATATTTCACCTCGGTATTATTATAAATATCACAGGTTCCCAATACCATTCTTCATCCAGCAGAATGTTTCCTAACCCAAATGGAACATGTTCTTAACCCCAAGCATACACTGTTCCCTCAATCTAACTTTACAGAAGAGCAGGGACAGAGTTGGTCTTACAATACAAGAATGTAGGGGATCTTCCACCTGCTGAGAACCTCAAAGGTCCATGGAGAAATGATCCCTGGAGAAGATGTAGGCAGCTAGGAAGGATCTGAGAGAGCAAAAGTCATCTTCGGTGCAGGACAACCTGGTCAGGATGAAGGGATGTGTCTGAATGAGCCTCTCTCTTCTTAATGTAGACAAGATGGACCCAACCAGGCCTGTGTGGAGAGCTTTTCCTGGGTGCCTATTGGTTGATATACCATTCTAACTTGTGAAAGTGTCACAGGAAGAAGGGCAGCCTCCATCTCATGAGACCCTTAGAAGCAACAGTTAGGACAAAGTGGTTTCCAAGGCAGTGACCTCATTCAGTTCCTGAAGGAAGTGACCTCACCACACTTCCTTGGTGATGGAACTCTCTGAACTTGGGATCCAGGAAGCCAGGCACCCAGAGGCAGTCCCAGTGCCAGTCCCAGTGGGCTCACTTGTCTGGATTTACCACGGGCAGAGTCAGTCTTTCTTGGTACCTACAGATGTGAGGATGGCCAATTGCCAGGAAAGCTCCGAAGGGGGTCTTTCCTGGGAAAGCAGGTAGTGGCTCACCCCTGGCTCCTGTCAACTTCACAGAAGTGGCCACGGAGGCCAGATCTGAGACAGGACAGGCATTTCGGGGGAACATAGTATGGCCCACCAGTCAGAGGACACTGCGGGTAGTCACAGACCTCCTTGGGGGAAGGAGGTGGCTTTGTGGGTGTGGGTGTGAATTTGGGGTTTTGTCTAATGTTGTGAGAAGAGGTAGGAAAGGAGGTTTGTTTGGTTCAAAGTGGACTGTTTCTAGCATGTCTTTTGACAAGGCGAGTGTTGCTATGTCTGTGTATCCCACTGTGTCCGTGGTTGTAGACATTAGAAAAGAGAATGCATCAATGGATGTGTCCTGTCTAGTAGAAAGCTTCCAGCATTCATCCTGCTCAATTTATGAATGGACTGCAGCTTGCCTTATCCATGGGCAACACCTCCTATCTTCCTAATGTCCTGTTTTCTTCCTGAATTCTGGCCACTCTTCAGAATAGGCTCATGGTTTTGTGTCCCAGATATGTACCACCTCCAAGCTTGGTGACATGGCCATGTACTGGATAGCTGAAAGGAATGGCCAGCATCTCAGAAAACTCAGATATCAGTGGGCCCAGTAAAGTCTCAGTGGAGAAAGCCTGCTTTGGGCCTTCTGCTTACCTATTGTTCTGTTTCCCTGGATGTCAGCAAGGTGTTTGCCTCAGGACACCCCTTGTGAAGCCTCAAGAAAACCATTTTCAAATGCAAACGAACAGGCATCACCTGTGGCTCTTTGCTTAATTGCTTTGCAAAGGGATGTGTCTGAATCAGCCTCTTGGCCCTGTGTGAGGCTGTGGCTTAGATTGTCAGCACCTGATGGATCTCAAGAAAGATCTTATATGTGCATCCAAAGCCAATATAGCAAAAAGCAAGTCATTGTGGATGAAGTCTCTCGCCTTCCTCTGTAAGGTTCCTGATCTCCATCAAGTGAGAATAGGGATCCTTTGGGTCAAATGAGTTCTTCAAAGCCCTGCAGCGGCTAGGCATTATGGGCTTAGATTTTCTCATGACTCCAATTCACACAAAGAATCTATACCCCACCATCAGCAGGCCTCAATGTGAAGAAGCTGAGCAGTATTAAAGGCAGGACTATTTGATCACTCCTGGTTCAAAGGAAGGGTGTACAGGCCACCCTGACATTAGGCTAATGAGGGGCAAGGAAGCTTATTGTAAACACTGTCTTAGGCTGTTCCCCTCCTGGAAACCTCCAGCTAGAGGTTGTGAGGATTGTCTATATTGAAGAAGATGAGGGCCTTGTGGCAGTGTTTCGGTTGAATTGTGGTCATTTGTGTGGCTGTGGAAGAGATGACTGGGTCCCCCTGGGCTTGAACTCTGGTGTGATTCCCCTTGGAGACTGAGTTCTGGAACTGACCTCAGAGAAGTATTGCATGAATTGTGTTGGGATTATTGGAGGTCACGCATGAGAGTCACCCTTGGAAACTGAGATAGAAGCCCAGGGTGACTTTCCACAAAACACTGGGAATCTCAGCCAGGATATAACATGATTTTATTCTTAAAGACCTGGCAGCCATAGTTGAGAGTCAAGACACACATGGACCTCACATTGTAGACCTCAGTGGGCCTGGTTTCATGTGACTTTTTGGCCACTCTTTGGGAAGCCTTGTTTGTGAGAGTTCTCAGAGCTTTCATTGAAATGATCTTCCTCACCATTTAATGGTTCCTGAATGAATGGAAACCCACAGTGCCTCCAACTTCATCCTTTAAAAATGGCTAGATAAATACCATGCAATCTTTGAAATTCCCACCAGGTGGCACTGGAGAACTTTTGGATGTCCTGTTGCTGATCATGAGTGTACCATGCAGGTGACTTGATTGACTGGGTTGCATGAAAATGGTTTAGAAAAGAGATGCCAGTAAGTTGGGGCCTGCTGATTAGTGGGCCTAGAGCAGTGGTGTGCAGGTGTGTGATAAAACATCTGTGGTGGGGCCATGTGGATCTGCCATGGGCTTCCAAATGGCTTGTGACTGACATGGTGCAGCCAGCAGACCCTTGTATGTAAAGGCATCTTGTTATATGGAGAGGTTTCAGGGCAATGTTCAGAATGAGGTTGCTATGGTCAAGAGGGCAAGCTCTGTGGGATAGAAGCCTGGTTGGTGCATACTCCTAGGACCTTGACCCACCACACTTCACAGAATTCCCTCCACCACTGTGTCCCAGTTGAACTCCTTGTATTTCGTGAAGGAAATTTTAAACTCCTAGTGTAGCAGCAAGAAACACCAAGAAAGATGAGGATTACCAAATGGATTCACAGTCCCACGGGAGACACTTAGCCCCCAGTGGCCACAGTTTACCTACAAAGAGAGAATTCAGCACTTCTGCCTCATGTCATTGGAAAATCAGAAACCATGTCCTCCAGGTCACATTAGATGCAGACCCAGCTTTGATGGTCTCACTACAAAGGAAGCTAAAGCTCCTGACAACAACATATATTTCAAGAGCCCAACCTCAGAGGCAGTTGCTCAAGAAGTCTTTAGGCCAGCAGAGCTCCATGTTTGTGGAGTGTTTATCCTGTCCCTTACTTATGGAAACTCCTCTACCACCTCCAAAGTTGTGAACTCCTGAGCATTTTTCATTCCACATATGTATTCAAAGATTTTCTAACTCTTCTCCTCCAATTGCATCTTACTTGGGGCGAGGGTAATGTCAAGGCATTGTTCTGGATGAAGGTGGGAAGATTTTTGGGTAGCACATATTTGCATACACATTGGATTCATTTTCCTATTTTCCATTCCAAATACTGAATCCCTGACACTAACCCATACCCTACTAGACTCTGACTACGAATCCTAATATGATGGAGAAAAATAACCCAAACAGAATAGAAATACAAGCACTTCAGAGGAGGCATGGTGTGTAGTTGGACAGGCCTTTTGCATTATAAAGAGTAGGTGTTATGAATCTAGTCCAATGTAATAGTTCTCCATGTGTTTTTAAAGTTAACAAGTATGTGAATTCCTGTCTCCCTTTCTCTGTATCCTATTCAACACATGTATTTTTACATGCACATATAGAATCCTACCTGGTTTCCCAGCTACATTCTTGTGAGGTGGCTGACATGGCAGATACAAACTGTGAGAAGAGATCACTCCTCCTAAATGCTGTTGGAACTGAAAATCAACCTATGGGTAAGCTTCCTACTTGAACAACATGATACATAAATCCATGTTCAGTAAAATAAATATTTTTGGATCTGTGGATGATATATATTTCATGATGAATTTCAATTGGCATATATATTTCTACTTTTTAATGTGTCTGTGTGTGTGTGTTTTGTGTGTATATATATATGTATATATACACACACACACACTCTCCAGATTATTCAAATATAAAATATATGTGTCTTATTTTACACTCCCTAAATTTATGTACATGTATGTGGATTTATAATCAACTTTTCACAAGACTAGTCTCAGAAATATTCATCCACCTGAAATACATATTTGTTTTCTAGTACTGAATACTGACTTCAGTGAATGGTGCAAAGAAATCCTAACATTTCTACAGTAACTGACCCTGTTTAACATCAATGCAAGTAGACTCCTATGGGACATGATGTTTATTTTGAAATTCATTTTTATTCAACACTGGTACATTAGTATTTCTTAGTTGATGCACATCATAGGATATATATTTCATCCTCAAGTTCACAAATTTCTAGGCATTTGGTTCACTTTCAATCAAATCCTACTTCAGAACACATGTATCCCTTCATGTTTCTTGACTGGTCTTTTAATGAGACTTCTTTCCAAACACATTATTTGGATTTCCATAATCACTTTTGAAGCAAAACTCACACACCATTAAGGGTAAAACCATAACCCTAATATTACTATTAGATGTATAACGGGTTGGCATGAATGATCCTGTGTCGGTATAAGATTTCCTATATATTTTCAGATATCAATTCAATCCATTATTTAAATTTTAACCATTTATATTCTTCATTCACAGTATGGTCTATTCATGCATTATCTCTATACTCACAGACCCAGGGTACACCTATTTGTACCCCTGAATGCTAATTTATAGGTCTTCAACATATTGCTCCCAAAAATAGTGAAAGAAATACTCACATCACCTTATCTACATATACATTGTATCACACTGATATTCTGCACACAAAATGCAAAGGTCACACTTATGATTGTTCCAAAGCCTAATTGGAAAGTGAGCATGGATTACTAAAAACATCCTTGTCCAGGTTGCCTCATGCTCTCAAATGTCAATTTTATTTGTGACTACACATTTGTTTCTGCCTAAGAATATATATTCAACCTCAACCCTCTTAAAAATGTCTAATCCTATCACTCACATTATACTTTGCCTGATTTCCTAATGTCAATATTCATTTTTGCTTTCCTACCGATTTTCCCCAGTTCATCATTGTGACTGACTCTTCACATGTGCTGACATTTACATTCACTCTCTAACAGACAGCCTATTGCTAAAGAACTTTTGGTCCAAATGTTATACTCACTCTTCTTCCTAAACCTACTATCTTCCTAATCCTACCTACTATCCCTTTTTGACTGGATGTTCTCTTCTACATTGAATCATCCAAGGTACAAGGTCCTGTGCCATTGTATATGGATTTATCAGAGACATCTGTACAGAATGTAATTCAAAGCTAAGTATCCCAATCAAGGGCCCAATGCCCTTCTGGCCTTCAAATCTTACTTAGATTTCTGTTTTCATACATATATTTCACCTCGGTATTATTATAAATATCACAGGTTCCCAATACCATTCTTCATCCAGCAGAATGTTTCCTAACCCAAATGGAACATGTTCTTAACCCCAAGCATACACTGTTCCCTCAATCTAACTTTACAGAAGAGCAGGGACAGAGTTGGTCTTACAATACAAGAATGTAGGGGATCTTCCACCTGCTGAGAACCTCAAAGGTCCATGGAGAAATGATCCCTGGAGAAGATGTAGGCAGCTAGGAAGGATCTGAGAGAGGCAAAAGTCATCTTCGGTGGCAGACAACCTGGTCAGGATGAAGGGATGTGTCTGAATGAGCCTCTCTCTTCTTAATGTAGAAAAGATGGACCCAACCAGGCTGTGTGGAGAGCTTTTCCTGGGTGCCTATGGTCGATATACCATTCTAACTTGTGAAAGTGTCACAGGAAGAAGGGGCAGCCTCCATCTCATGAGACCCTTAGAAGCAACAGTTAGGACAAAGTGGTTTCCAAGGCAGTGACCTCATTCAGTTCCTGAAGGAAGTGACCTCACCACACTTCCTTGGTGATGGAACTCTCTGAACTTGGGATCCAGGAAGCCAGGCACCCAGAGGCAGTCCCAGTGCCAGTCCCAGTGGGCTCACTTGTCTGGATTTACCACGGGCAGAGTCAGTCTTTCTTGGTACCTACAGATGTGAGGATGGCCAATTGCCAGGAAAGCTCCGAAGGGGGTCTTTCCTGGGAAAGCAGGTAGTGGCTCACCCCTGGCTCCTGTCAACTTCACAGAAGTGGCCACGGAGGCCAGATCTGAGACAGGACAGGCCATGTCGGGGGAACATAGTATGGCCCACCAGTCAGAGGACACTGCGGATAGTCACAGACCTCCTTGGGGGAAGGAGGTGGCTTTGTGGGTGTGGGTGTGAATTTGGGGTTTTGTCTAATGTTGTGAGAAGAGGTAGGAAAGGAGGTTTGTTTGGTTCAAAGTGGACTGTTTCTAGCATGTCTTTTGACAAGGCGAGTGTTGCTATGTCTGTGTATCCCACTGTGTCCGTGGTTGTAGACATTAGAAAAGAGAATGCATCAATGGATGTGTCCTGTCTAGTAGAAAGCTTCCAGCATTCATCCTGCTCAATTTATGAATGGACTGCAGCTTGCCTTATCCATGGGCAACACCTCCTATCTTCCTAATGTCCTGTTTTCTTCCTGAATTCTGGCCACTCTTCAGAATAGGCTCATGGTTTTGTGTCCAAGATATGTACCACCTCCAAGCTTGGTGACATGGCCATGTACTGGATAGCTGAAAGGAATGGCCAGCATCTCAGAAAACTCAGATATCAGTGGGCCCAGTAAAGTCTCAGTGGAGAAACCCTGCTTTGGGCCTTCTGCTTACCTATTGTTCTGTTTCCCTGGATGTCAGCAAGGTGTTTGCCTCAGGACACCCCTTTGTGAAGCCTCAAGAAAACCATTTTCAAATGCAAAGGAACAGGCATCACCTGTGGCTCTTTGCTTAATTGCTTTGCAAAGGGATGTGTCTGAATCAGCCTCTTGGCCCTGTGTGAGGCTGTGGCTTAGATTGTCAGCACCTGATGGATCTCAAGAAAGATCTTATATGTGCATCCAAAGCCAATATAGCAAAAAAGCAGTCATTGTGGATGAAGTCTCTCGCCTTCCTCTGTAAGGTTCCTGATCTCCATCAAGTGAGAATAGGGATCCTTTGGGTCAAATGAGTTCTTCAAAGCCCTGCAGCGGCTAGGCATTATGTGCTTAGATTTTCTCATGACTCCAATTCACACAAAGAATCTATACCCCACCATCAGCAGGCCTCAATGTGAAGAAGCTGAGCAGTATTAAAGGCAGGACTATTTGATCACTCCTGGTTCAAAGGAAGGGTGTACAGGCCACCCTGACATTAGGCTAATGAGGGGCAAGGAAGCTTATTGTAAACACTGTCTTAGGCTGTTCCCCTCCTGGAAACCTCCAGCCAGAGGTTGTGAGGATTGTCTATATTGAAGAAGATGAGGGCCTTGTGGCAGTGTTTCGGTTTGAATTGTGGTCATTTGTGTGGCTGTGGAAGAGATGACTGGGTCCCCCTGGGCTTGAACTCTGGTGTGATTCCCCTTGGAGACTGAGTTCTGGAACTGACCTCAGAGAAGTATTGCCATGAATTGTGTTGGGATTATTGGAGGTCACGCATGAGAGTCACCCTTGGAAACTGAGATAGAAGCCCAGGGTGACTTTCCACAAAACACTGGGAATCTCAGCCAGGATATAACATGATTTTATTCTTAAAGACCTGGCAGCCATAGTTGAGAGTCAAGACACACATGGACCTCACATTGTAGACCTCAGTGGGCCTGGTTTCATGTGACTTTTTGGCCACTCTTTGGGAAGCCTTGTTTGTGAGAGTTCTCCAGAGCTTTCATTGAAATGATCTTCCTCACCATTTAATGGTTCCTGAATGAATGGAAACCCACAGTGCCTCCAACTTCATCCTTTAAAAATGGCTAGATAAATACCATGGAATCTTTGAAATTCCCACCAGGTGGCACTGGAGAACTTTTGGATGTCCTGTTGCTGATCATGAGTGTACCATGCAGGGGCCTTGATTGACTGGGTTGCATGAAAATGGTTTAGAAAAGAGATGCCAGTAAGTTGGGGCCTGCTGATTAGTGGGCCTAGAGCAGTGGTGTGCAGGTGTGTGATAAAACATCTGTGGTGGGGCCATGTGGATCTGCCATGGGCTTCCAAATGGCTTGTGACTGACATGGTGCAGCCAGCAGACCCTTGTATGTAAAGGCATCTTGTTATATGGAGAGGTTTCAGGGCAATGTTCAGAATGAGGTTGCTATGGTCAAGAGGGCAAGCTCTGTGGGATAGAAGCCTGGTTGGTGCATACTCCTAGGACCTTGACCCACCACACTTCACAGAATTCCCTCCACCACTGTGTCCCAGTTGAACTCCTTGTATTTCGTGAAGGAAATTTTAAACTCCTAGTGTAGCAGCAAGAAACACCAAGAAAGATGAGGATTACCAAATGGATTCACAGTCCCCACGGGGAGACACTTAGCCCCCAGTGGCCACAGTTTACCTACAAAGAGAGAATTCAGCACTTCTGCCTCATGTTCATTGGAAAATCAGAAACCATGTCCTCCAGGTCACATAGATGCAGACCCAGCTTTGATGGTCTCACTACAAAGGAAGCTAAAGCTCCTGACAACAACATATATTTCAAGAGCCCAACCTCAGAGGCAGTTGCTCAAGAAGTCTTTAGGCCAGCAGAGCTCCATGTTTGTGGAGTGTTTATCCTGTCCCTTACTTATGGAAACTCCTCTACCACCTCCAAAGTTGTGAACTCCTGAGCATTTTTCATTCCACATATGTATTCAAAGTTTTTCTAACTCTTCTCCTCCAATTGCATCTTACTTGGGGCGAGGGTAATGTCAAGGCATTGTTCTGGATGAAGGTGGGAAGATTTTTGGGTAGCACATATTTGCATACACATTGGATTCATTTTCCTATTTTCCATTCCAAATACTGAATCCCTGACACTAACCCATACCCTACTAGACTCTGACTACGAATCCTAATATGATGGAGAAAAATAACCCAAACAGAATAGAAATACAAGCACTTCAGAGGAGGCATGGTGTGTATTCTGATATTCTGCACACAAAATGCAAAGGTCACACTTATGATTGTTCCAAAGCCTAAAAGTGAGCATGGATTACTAAAAACAACCTTGTCCAGGTTGCCACATGCTCTCAAATGTCAATTTTATTTGTGACTACACATTTGTTTCTGCCTAAGAATATATATTCAACCTCAACCCTGTTAAAAATGTCTGATCCTATCACTCACTTTATACTCTGCCTGATTTCCTAATGTAGATATTCATTTTTGCTTTCCTACCGATTTTCCCCAGTTCATCATTGTGACTGACTCTTCACATGTGCTGACATTTACATTCACTCTCTAACAGACAGCCTATTGCTAAAGAACTTTTGGTCCAAATTTTATACTCACTCTTCTTCCTAAACCTACTATCTTCCTAATCCTACCTACTATCCCTTTTTGACTGGATGTTCTCTTCTACATTGAATCATCCAAGGTACAAGGTCCTGTGCCATTGTATATGGATTTATCAGAGACATCTGTACAGAATGTAATTGAAAGCTAAGTATCCCAATCAAGGGCCCAATGCCCTTCTGGCCTTCAAATCTTACTTAGATTTCTGTTTTCATACATATATTTCACCTCGGTATTATTATAAATATCACAGGTTCCCAATACCATTCTTTATCCAGCAGAATGTTTCCTAACCCAAATGGAACATGTTCTTAACCCCAAGCATACACTGTTCCCTCAATCTAACTTTACAGAAGAGCAGGGACAGAGTTGGTCTTACAATACAAGAATGTAGGGGATCTTCCACCTGCTGAGAACCTGAAAGGTCCATGGAGAAATGATCCCTGGAGAAGGTGTAGGCAGCTAGGAAGGATCTGAGAGAGCAAAAGTCATCTTCGGTGGCAGACAACCTGGTCAGGATGAAGGGATGTGTCTCAATGAGCCTCTCTCTTCTTAATGTAGACAAGATGGACCCAACCAGGCCTGTGTGGAGAGCTTTTCCTTGGTGCCTATGGTCGATATACCATTCTAACTTGTGAAAGTGTCACAGGAAGAAGGGGCAGCCTCCATCTCATGAGACCCTTAGAAGCAACAGTTAGGACAAAGTGGTTTCCAAGGCAGTGACCTCATTCAGTTCCTGAAGGAAGTGACCTCACCACACTTCCTTGGTGATGGAACTCTCTGAACTTGGGATCCAGGAAGCCAGGCACCCAGAGGCAGTCCCAGTGCCAGTCCCAGTGGGCTCACTTGTCTGGATTTACCACGGGCAGAGTCAGTCTTTCTTGGTACCTACAGATGTGAGGATGGCCAATTGCCAGGAAAGCTCCGAAGGGGGTCTTTCCTGGGAAAGCAGGTAGTGGCTCACCCCTGGCTCCTGTCAACTTCACAGAAGTGGCCACGGAGGCCAGATCTGAGACAGGACAGGCCATTTCAGGGGAACATAGTATGGCCCACCAGTCAGAGGACACTGCGGGTAGTCACACACCTCCTTCGGGGAAGGAGGTGGCTTTGTGGGTGAGGGTGTGAATTTGTGGTTTTGTCCAATGTTCTGAGAAGAGCTAGGAAAGGAGGTTTGTTTGGTTCAAAGTGGACTGTTTCTAGGATGTCTTTTGACAAGGCGAGTGTTGCTATGTCTGTGTATCACACTGTGTCCGTGGTTGTAGACATTAGAAAAGAGAATGCATCAATGGATGTGTCCTGTCTAGTAGAAAGCTTCCAGCATTCATCCTGCTCAATTTATGAATGGACTGCAGCTTGCCTTATCCATGGGCAACACCTCCTGTCTTCCTAATTTCCTCTTTTCTTCCTGAATTATGGCCACTCTTCAGAATAGGCTCAAGGTTTTGTGTCTAAGATATGTACCACCTGCAAACTTGGTGACATGGTTATGTACTGGATAGCTGAAAGGAATGGCCAGCATCTCAGAAAACTCAGATATCAGTGGGCCCAGTAAAGTCTCAGTGGAGAAATTCTGCTTTGGGCCTTTTGCTTACCTATTGTTCTGTTTCCCTTGATGTCAGCAAGGTTTTTGCCCCAGGACACCCCTTTGTGAATCCTCAAGAAAACCATATTCAAATGCAAACGAATGGGCATCACCTGTGGCTCTTTGATTAATTGCTTTGCAAAGGGATGTGTCTGAATCAGCCTCTTGGCCTTCTGTGAGGCTGTGGCTTAGATTGTCAGCACCTGATGGATCTCAAGAAAGATCTTATATGTGCATCCAAAGCCAATAGAGCAAAAAAGCAGTCATTGTGGATGAAGTCTCTCGCCTTCCTCTGTAAGGTTCCTGACCTCCATCAAGTGAGAATAGGGATCCTTTGGGTCAAATGAGTTCTTCAAAGCCCTGCAGTGGCTAGGCATTATGTGCTTAGATTTTCTCATGACTCCAATTCACACAAAGAATCTATACCCCACCATCAGCAGGCCTCAATGTGGAAAGGTGAGCAGTATTAAAGGCAGGATTATTTGATCACTCCTGGTTCAAAGGAAGGGTGTACAGGCCACCCTGACATTAGGCTAATGAGGGGCAAGGAAGCTTATTGTAAACACTGTCTTAGGCTGTTCCCCTCCTGGAAACCTCCAGCCAGAGGTTGTGAGGATTGTCTATATGGAAGAAGATGAGGGCCTTGTGGCAGTGTTTCGGTTTGAAATGTGGTCACTTGTGTGGCTGTGGAAGAGATGACTGGGTCCCCCTGGGCTTGAACTCTGGTGTGATTCCCCTTGGAGACTGAGTTCTGGAACTGACCTCAGAGAAGTATTGCCATGAATTGTGTTGGGATTATTGGAGGTCACGCATGAGAGTCACCCTTGGAAACTGAGATAGAAGCCCAGGGTGACTTTCCACAAAACACTGGGAATATCAGCCAGGATATAACATGATTTTATTCTTAAAGACCTGGCAGCAATAGTTGAGAGTCAAGACACACATGGACCTTACATTGTAGACCTCAGTGGGCCTGGTTTCATGTGACTTTTTGGCCACTCTTTGGGAAGCCTTGTTTGTGAGAGTTCTCCAGAGATTTCATTGAAATGATCTTCCTCACCATTTAATGGTTCCTGAATGAATGGAAACCCACAGTTCCTCCGAATTCATCCTTTAAAAATGGCTAGATAAATACCATGGAATCTTTGAAATTCCCACCAGGTGGCACTGGAGAACTTTTGGATGTCCTGTTGCTGATCATGAGTGTACCATGCAGGGGCCTTGATTGACTGGGTTGCATGAAAATGGTTTAGAAAGAGATGCCAGTAAGTTGGGGCCTGCTGATTAGTGGGCCTAGAGCAGTGGTGTGCAGGTGTGTGATAAAACATCTGTGGTGGGGCCATGTGGATCTGCCATGGGCTTCCAAATGGCTTGTGACTGACATGGTGCAGCCAGCAGACCCTTGTATGTAAAGGCATCTTGTTATATGGAGAGGTTTCAGGGCAATGTTCAGAATGAGGTTGCTATGGTCAAGAGGGCAAGCTCTGTGGGATAGAAGCCTGGTTGGTGCATACTCCTAGGACCTTGACCCACCACACTTCACAGAATTCCCTCCACCACTGTGTCCCAGTTGAACTCCTTGTATTTCGTGAAGGAAATTTTAAACTCCTAGTGTAGCAGCAAGAAACACCAAGAAAGATGAGGATTACCAAATGGATTCACAGTCCCCACGGGGAGACACTTAGCCCCCAGTGGCCACAGTTTACCTACAAAGAGAGAATTCAGCACTTCTGCCTCATGTTCATTGGAAAATCAGAAACCATGTCCTCCAGGTCACATAGATGCAGACCCAGCTTTGATGGTCTCACTACAAAGGAAGCTAAAGCTCCTGACAACAACATATATTTCAAGAGCCCAACCTCAGAGGCAGTTGCTCAAGAAGTCTTTAGGCCAGCAGAGCTCCATGTTTGTGGAGTGTTTATCCTGTCCCTTACTTATGGAAACTCCTCTACCACCTCCAAAGTTGTGAACTCCTGAGCATTTTTCATTCCACATATGTATTCAAAGATTTTCTAACTCTTCTCCTCCAATTGCATCTTACTTGGGGCGAGGGTAATGTCAAGGCATTGTTCTGGATGAAGGTGGGAAGATTTTTGGGTAGCACATATTTGCATACACATTGGATTCATTTTCCTATTTTCCATTCCAAATACTGAATCCCTGACACTAACCCATACCCTACTAGACTCTGACTACGAATCCTAATATGATGGAGAAAAATAACCCAAACAGAATAGAAATACAAGCACTTCAGAGGAAGCATGGTGTGTAGTTGGACAGGCCTTTTGCATTATAAAGAGTAGGTGTTATGAATCTAGTCCAATGTAATAGTTCTCCATGTGTTTTTAAAGTTAACAAGTATGTGAATTCCTGTCTCCCTTTCTCTGTATCCTATTCAACACATGTATTTTTACATGCACATATAGAATCCTACCTGGTTTCCCAGCTACATTCTTGTGAGGTGGCTGACTTGGCAGATACAAACTGTGAGAAGAGATCACTCCTCCTAAATGCTGTTGGAACTGAAAATCAACCTATGGGTAAGCTTCCTACTTGAACAACATGATACATAAATCCATGTTCAGTAAAATAAATATTTTTGGATCTGTGGATGATATATATTTCATGATGAATTTCAATTGGCATATATATTTCTACTTTTTAATGTGTCTGTGTGTGTGTGTTTTGTGTGTATATATATATGTATATATACACACACACACACTCTCCAGATTATTCAAAATATAAAATATATGTGTCTTATTTTACACTCCCTAAATTTATGTACATGTATGTGGATTTATAATCAACTTTTCACAAGATTAGTCTCAGAAATATTCATCCACCTGAAATACATATTTGTTTTCTAGTACTGAATACTGACTTCAGTGAATGGTGCAAAGAAATCCTAACATTTCTACAGTAACTGACCCTGTTTAACATCAATGCAAGTAGACTCCTATGGGACATGATGTTTATTTTGAAATTCATTTTTATTCAACACTGGTACATTAGTATTTCTTAGTTGATGCACATCATAGGATATATATTTCATCCTCAAGTTCACAAATTTCTAGGCATTTGGTTCACTTTCAATCAAATCCTACTTCAGAACACATGTATCCCTTCATGTTTCTTGACTGGTCTTTTAATGAGACTTCTTTCCAAACACATTATTTTGGATTTCCATAATCACTTTTGAAGCAAAACTCACACACCATTAAGGGTAAACCATAACCCTAATATTACTATTAGATGTATAACGGGTTGGCATGAATGATCCTGTGTCGGTATAAGATTTCCTATATATTTTCAGATATCAATTCAATCCATTATTTAAATTTTAACTATTTATATTCTTCATTCACAGTATGGTCTATTCATGCATTATCTCTATACTCACAGACCCAGGGTACACCTATTTGTACCCCTGAATGCTAATTTATAGGTCTTCAACATATTGCTCCCAAAAATAGTGAAAGAAATACTCACATCACCTTATCTACATATACATTGTATCACACTGATATTCTGCACACAAAATGCAAAGGTCACACTTATGATTGTTCCAAAGCCTAATTGGAAAGTGAGCATGGATTACTAAAAACATCCTTGTCCAGGTTGCCTCATGCTCTCAAATGTCAATTTTATTTGTGACTACACATTTGTTTCTGCCTAAGAATATATATTCAACCTCAACCCTCTTAAAAATGTCTAATCCTATCACTCACATTATACTTTGCCTGATTTCCTAATGTCAATATTCATTTTTGC
Source organism: Ictidomys tridecemlineatus (assembly GCF_052094955.1). Lineage (NCBI taxonomy): Eukaryota > Metazoa > Chordata > Mammalia > Rodentia > Sciuridae > Ictidomys > Ictidomys tridecemlineatus. Next base: position 16,409 of record NW_027525004.1, read on the forward strand.
TTTCCTACCGATTTTCCCCAGTTCATCATTGTGACTGACTCTTCACATGTGCTGACATTTACATTCACTCTCTAACAGACAGCCTATTGCTAAAGAACTTTTGGTCCAAATGTTACACTCACTCTTCTTCCTAAACCTACTATCTTCCTAATCCTACCTACTATCCCTTTTTGACTGGATGTTCTCTTCTACATTGAATCATCCAAGGTACAAGGTCCTGTGCCATTGTATATGGATTTATCAGAGACATCTGTACAGAATGTAATTCAAAGCTAAGTATCCCAATCAAGGGCCCAATGCCCTTCTGGCCTTCAAATCTTACTTAGATTTCTGTTTTCATACATATATTTCACCTCGGTATTATTATAAATATCACAGGTTCCCAATACCATTCTTCATCCAGCAGAATGTTTCCTAACCCAAATGGAACATGTTCTTAACCCCAAGCATACACTGTTCCCTCAATCTAACTTTACAGAAGAGCAGGGACAGAGTTGGTCTTACAATACAAGAATGTAGGGGATCTTCCACCTGCTGAGAACCTCAAAGGTCCATGGAGAAATGATCCCTGGAGAAGATGTAGGCAGCTAGGAAGGATCTGAGAGAGCAAAAGTCATCTTCGGTGGCAGACAACCTGGTCAGGATGAAGGGATGTGTCTGAATGAGCCTCTCTCTTCTTAATGTAGACAAGATGGACCCAACCAGGCCTGTGTGGAGAGCTTTTCCTGGGTGCCTATGGTTGATATACCATTCTAACTTGTGAAAGTGTCACAGGAAGAAGGGGCAGCCTCCATCTCATGAGACCCTTAGAAGCAACAGTTAGGACAAAGTGGTTTCCAAGGCAGTGACCTCATTCAGTTCCTGAAGGAAGTGACCTCACCACACTTCCTTGGTGATGGAACTCTCTGAACTTGGGATCCAGGAAGCCAGGCACCCAGAGGCAGTCCCAGTGCCAGTCCCAGTGGGCTCACTTGTCTGGATTTACCACGGGCAGAGTCAGTCTTTCTTGGTACCTACAGATGTGAGGATGGCCAATTGCCAGGAAAGCTCCGAAGGGGGTCTTTCCTGGGAAAGCAGGTAGTGGCTCACCCCTGGCTCCTGTCAACTTCACAGAAGTGGCCACGGAGGCCAGATCTGAGACAGGACAGGCCATTTCGGGGGAACATAGTATGGCCCACCAGTCAGAGGACACTGCGGGTAGTCACAGACCTCCTTGGGGGAAGGAGGTGGCTTTGTGGGTGTGGGTGTGAATTTGGGGTTTTGTCTAATGTTGTGAGAAGAGGTAGGAAAGGAGGTTTGATTAGTTCAAAGTGGACTGTTTCTAGCATGTCTTTTGACAAGGCGAGTGTTGCTGTCTGTGTATCCCACTGTGTCCGTGGTTGTAGACTTTAGAAAAGAGAATGCATCAATGGATGTGTCCTGTCTAGTAGAAAGCTTCCAGCATTCATCCTGCTCAATTTATGAATGGACTGCAGCTTGCCTTATCCATGGGCAACACCTCCTATCTTCCTAATGTCCTGTTTTCTTCCTGAATTCTGGCCACTCTTCAGAATAGGCTCATGGTTTTGTGTCCAAGATATGTACCACCTCCAAGCTTGGTGACATGGCCATGTACTGGATAGCTGAAAGGAATGGCCAGCATCTCAGAAAACTCAGATATCAGTGGGCCCAGTAAAGTCTCAGTGGAGAAAGCCTGCTTTGGGCCTTCTGCTTACCTATTGTTCTGTTTCCCTGGATGTCAGCAAGGTGTTTGCCTCAGGACACCCCTTTGTGAAGCCTCAAGAAAACCATTTTCAAATGCAAACGAACAGGCATCACCTGTGGCTCTTTGCTTAATTGCTTTGCAAAGGGATGTGTCTGAATCAGCCTCTTGGCCCTGTGTGAGGCTGTGGCTTAGATTGTCAGCACCTGATGGATCTCAAGAAAGATCTTATATGTGCATCCAAAGCCAATATAGCAAAAAAGCAGTCATTGTGGATGAAGTCTCTCGCCTTCCTCTGTAAGGTTCCTGATCTCCATCAAGTGAGAATAGGGATCCTTTGGGTCAAATGAGTTCTTCAAAGCCCTGCAGCGGCTAGGCATTATGTGCTTAGATTTTCTCATGACTCCAATTCACACAAAGAATCTATACCCCACCATCAGCAGGCCTCAATGTGAAGAAGCTGAGCAGTATTAAAGGCAGGACTATTTGATCACTCCTGGTTCAAAGGAAGGGTGTACAGGCCACCCTGACATTAGGCTAATGAGGGGCAAGGAAGCTTATTGTAAACACTGTCTTAGGCTGTTCCCCTCCTGGAAACCTCCAGCCAGAGGTTGTGAGGATTGTCTATATTGAAGAAGATGAGGGCCTTGTGGCAGTGTTTCGGTTTGAATTGTGGTCATTTGTGTGGCTGTGGAAGAGATGACTGGGTCCCCCTGGGCTTGAACTCTGGTGTGATTCCCCTTGGAGACTGAGTTCTGGAACTGACCTCAGAGAAGTATTGCCATGAATTGTGTTGGGATTATTGGAGGTCACGCATGAGAGTCACCCTTGGAAACTGAGATAGAAGCCCAGGGTGACTTTCCACAAAACACTGGGAATCTCAGCCAGGATATAACATGATTTTATTCTTAAAGACCTGGCAGCCATAGTTGAGAGTCAAGACACACATGGACCTCACATTGTAGACCTCAGTGGGCCTGGTTTCATGTGACTTTTTGGCCACTCTTTGGGAAGCCTTGTTTGTGAGAGTTCTCCAGAGCTTTCATTGAAATGATCTTCCTCACCATTTAATGGTTCCTGAATGAATGGAAACCCACAGTGCCTCCAACTTCATCCTTTAAAAATGGCTAGATAAATACCATGCAATCTTTGAAATTCCCACCAGGTGGCACTGGAGAACTTTTGGATGTCCTGTTGCTGATCATGAGTGTACCATGCAGGTGACTTGATTGACTGGGTTGCATGAAAATGGTTTAGAAAAGAGATGCCAGTAAGTTGGGGCCTCCTGATTAGTGGGCCTAGAGCAGTGGTGTGCAGGTGTGTGATAAAACATCTGTGGTGGGGCCATGTGGATCTGCCATGGGCTTCCAAATGGCTTGTGACTGACATGGTGCAGCCAGCAGACCCTTGTATGTAAAGGCATCTTGTTATATGGAGAGGTTTCAGGGCAATGTTCAGAATGAGGTTGCTATGGTCAAGAGGGCAAGCTCTGTGGGATAGAAGCCTGGTTGGTGCATACTCCTAGGACCTTGACCCACCACACTTCACAGAATTCCCTCCACCACTGTGTCCCAGTTGAACTCCTTGTATTTCATGAAGGAAATTTTAAACTCCTAGTGTAGCAGCAAGAAACACCAAGAAAGATGAGGATTACCAAATGGATTCACAGTCCCCACGGGGAGACACTTAGCCCCCAGTGGCCACAGTTTACCTACAAAGAGAGAATTCAGCACTTCTGCCTCATGTTCATTGGAAAATCAGAAACCATGTCCTCCAGGTCACATAGATGCAGACCCAGCTTTGATGGTCTCACTACAAAGGAAGCTAAAGCTCCTGACAACAACATATATTTCAAGAGCCCAACCTCAGAGGCAGTTGCTCAAGAAGTCTTTAGGCCAGCAGAGCTCCATGTTTGTGGAGTGTTTATCCTGTCCCTTACTTATGGAAACTCCTCTACCACCTCCAAAGTTGTGAATTCCTGAGCATTTTTCATTCCACATATGTATTCAAAGATTTTCTAACTCTTCTCCTTCAATTGCATCTTACTTGGGGCGAGGGTAATGTCAAGGCATTGTTCTGGATGAAGGTGGGAAGATTTTTGGGTAGCACATATTTGCATACACATTGGATTCATTTTCCTATTTTCCATTCCAAATACTGAATCCCTGACACTAACCCATACCCTACTAGACTCTGACTACGAATCCTAATATGATGGAGAAAAATAACCCAAACAGAATAGAAATACAAGCACTTCAGAGGAGGCATGGTGTGTATTCTGATATTCTGCACACAAAATGCAAAGGTCACACTTATGATTGTTCCAAAGCCTAAAAGTGAGCATGGATTACTAAAAACAACCTTGTCCAGGTTGCCACATGCTCTCAAATGTCAATTTTATTTGTGACTACACATTTGTTTCTGCCTAAGAATATATATTCAACCTCAACCCTGTTAAAAATGTCTGATCCTATCACTCACTTTATACTCTGCCTGATTTCCTAATGTAGATATTCATTTTTGCTTTCCTACCGATTTTCCCCAGTTCATCATTGTGACTGACTCTTCACATGTGCTGACATTTACATTCACTCTCTAACAGACAGCCTATTGCTAAAGAACTTTTGGTCCAAATGTTATACTCACTCTTCTTCCTAAACCTACTGACTATCTTCCTAATCCTACCTATTATTCCTTTTTGACTGGATGTTCTCTTCTACATTGAATCATCCAAGGTACAAGGTCCTGTGCCATTGTATATGGATTTATCAGAGACATCTGTACAGAATGTAATTCAAAGCTAAGTATCCCAATCAAGGGCCCAATGCCCTTCTGGCCTTCAAATCTTACTTAGATTTCTGTTTTCATACATATATTTCACCTCGGTATTATTATAAATATCACAGGTTCCCAATACCATTCTTCATCCAGCAGAATGTTTCCTAACCCAAATGGAACATGTTCTTAACCCCAAGCATACACTGTTCCCTCAATCTAACTTTACAGAAGAGCAGGGACAGAGTTGGTCTTACAATACAAGAATGTAGGGGATCTTCCACCTGCTGAGAACCTCAAAGGTCCATGGAGAAATGATCCCTGGAGAAGATGTAGGCAGCTAGGAAGGATCTGAGAGAGCAAAAGTCATCTTCGGTGGCAGACAACCTGGTCAGGATGAAGGGATGTGTCTGAATGAGCCTCTCTCTTCTTAATGTAGACAAGATGGACCCAACCAGGCCTGTGTGGAGAGCTTTTCCTGGGTGCCTATGGTTGATATACCATTCTAACTTGTGAAAGTGTCACAGGAAGAAGGGGCAGCCTCCATCTCATGAGACCCTTAGAAGCAACAGTTAGGACAAAGTGGTTTCCAAGGCAGTGACCTCATTCAGTTCCTGAAGGAAGTGACCTCACCACACTTCCTTGGTGATGGAACTCTCTGAACTTGGGATCCAGGAAGCCAGGCACCCAGAGGCAGTCCCAGTGCCAGTCCCAGTGGGCTCACTTGTCTGGATTTACCACGGGCAGAGTCAGTCTTTCTTGGTACCTACAGATGTGAGGATGGCCAATTGCCAGGAAAGCTCCGAAGGGGGTCTTTCCTGGGAAAGCAGGTAGTGGCTCACCCCTGGCTCCTGTCAACTTCACAGAAGTGGCCACGGAGGCCAGATCTGAGACAGGACAGGCCATTTCAGGGGAACATAGTATGGCCCACCAGTCAGAGGACACTGCGGGTAGTCACACACCTCCTTGGGGGAAGGAGGTGGCTTTGTGGGTGAGGGTGTGAATTTGTGGTTTTGTCCAATGTTCTGAGAAGAGCTAGGAAAGGAGGTTTGTTTGGTTCAAAGTGGACTGTTTCTAGGATGTCTTTTGACAAGGCGAGTGTTGCTATGTCTGTGTATCACACTGTGTCCGTGGTTGTAGACATTAGAAAAGAGAATGCATCAATGGATGTGTCCTGTCTAGTAGAAAGCTTCCAGCATTCATCCTGCTCAATTTATGAATGGACTGCAGCTTGCCTTATCCATGGGCAACACCTCCTGTCTTCCTAATTTCCTCTTTTCTTCCTGAATAATGGCCACTCTTCAGAATAGGCTCAAGGTTTTGTGTCTAAGATATGTACCACCTGCAAACTTGGTGACATGGTTATGTACTGGATAGCTGAAAGGAATGGCCAGCATCTCAGAAAACTCAGATATCAGTGGGCCCAGTAAAGTCTCAGTGGAGAAATTCTGCTTTGGGCCTTTTGCTTACCTATTGTTCTGTTTCCCTTGATGTCAGCAAGGTTTTTGCCTCAGGACACCCCTTTGTGAAGCCTCAAGAAAACCATATTCAAATGCAAACGAATGGGCATCACCTGTGGCTCTTTGATTAATTGCTTTGCAAAGGGATGTGTCTGAATCAGCCTCTTGGCCTTCTGTGAGGCTGTGGCTTAGATTGTCAGCACCTGATGGATCTCAAGAAAGATCTTATATGTGCATCCAAAGCCAATAGAGCAAAAAAGCAGTCATTGTGGATGAAGTCTCTCGCCTTCCTCTGTAAGGTTCCTGACCTCCATCAAGTGAGAATAGGGATCCTTTGGGTCAAATGAGTTCTTCAAAGCCCGGCAGTGGCTAGGCATTATGTGCTTAGATTTTCTCATGACTCCAATTCACACAAAGAATCTATACCCCACCATCAGCAGGCCTCAATGTGGAACGGTGAGCAGTATTAAAGGCAGGATTATTTGATCACTCCTGGTTCAAAGGAAGGGTGTACAGGCCACCCTGACATTAGGCTAATGAGGGGCAAGGAAGCTTATTGTAAACACTGTCTTAGGCTGTTCCCCTCCTGGAAACCTCCAGCCAGAGGTTGTGAGGATTGTCTATATTGAAGAAGATGAGGGCCTTGTGGCAGTGTTTCGGTTTGAAATGTGGTCATTTGTGTGGCTGTGGAAGAGATGACTGGGTCCCCCTGGGCTTGAACTCTGGTGTGATTCCCCTTGGAGACTGAGTTCTGGAACTGACCTCCGAGAAGTATTGCCATGAATTGTGTTGGGATTATTGGAGGTCACGCATGAGAGTCACCCTTGGAAACTGAGATAGAAGCCCAGGGTGACTTTCCACAAAACACTGGGAATATCAGCCAGGATATAACATGATTTTATTCTTAAAGACCTGGCAGCAATAGTTGAGAGTCAAGACACACATGGACCTTACATTGTAGACCTCAGTGGGCCTGGTTTCATGTGACTTTTTGGCCACTCTTTGGGAAGCCTTGTTTGTGAGAGTTCTCCAGAGATTTCATTGAAATGATCTTCCTCACCATTTAATGGTTCCTGAATGAATGGAAACACACAGTTCCTCCGAATTCATCCTTTAAAAATGGCTAGATAAATACCATGGAATCTTTGAAATTCCCACCAGGTGGCACTGGAGAACTTTTGGATGTCCTGTTGCTGATCATGAGTGTACCATGCAGGGGCCTTGATTGACTGGGTTGCATGAAAATGGTTTAGAAAGAGATGCCAGTAAGTTGGGGCCTGCTGATTAGTGGGCCTAGAGCAGTGGTGTGCAGGTGTGTGATAAAACATCTGTGGTGGGGCCATGTGGATCTGCCATGGGCTTCCAAATGGCTTGTGACTGACATGGTGCAGCCAGCAGACCCTTGTATGTAAAGGCATCTTGTTATATGGAGAGGTTTCAGGGCAATGTTCAGAATGAGGTTGCTATGGTCAAGAGGGCAAGCTCTGTGGGATAGAAGCCTGGTTGGTGCATACTCCTAGGACCTTGACCCACCACACTTCACAGAATTCCCTCCACCACTGTGTCCCAGTTGAACTCCTTGTATTTCGTGAAGGAAATTTTAAACTCCTAGTGTAGCAGCAAGAAACACCAAGAAAGATGAGGATTACCAAATGGATTCACAGTCCCCACGGGGAGACACTTAGCCCCCAGTGGCCACAGTTTACCTACAAAGAGAGAATTCAGCACTTCTGCCTCATGTTCATTGGAAAATCAGAAACCATGTCCTCCAGGTCACATAGATGCAGACCCAGCTTTGATGGTCTCACTACAAAGGAAGCTAAAGCTCCTGACAACAACATATATTTCAAGAGCCCAACCTCAGAGGCAGTTGCTCAAGAAGTCTTTAGGCCAGCAGAGCTCCATGTTTGTGGAGTGTTTATCCTGTCCCTTACTTATGGAAACTCCTCTACCACCTCCAAAGTTGTGAACTCCTGAGCATTTTTCATTCCACATATGTATTCAAAGATTTTCTAACTCTTCTCCTCCAATTGCATCTTACTTGGGGCGAGGGTAATGTCAAGGCATTGTTCTGGATGAAGGTGGGAAGATTTTTGGGTAGCACATATTTGCATACACATTGGATTCATTTTCCTATTTTCCATTCCAAATACTGAATCCCTGACACTAACCCATACCCTACTAGACTCTGACTACGAATCCTAATATGATGGAGAAAAATAACCCAAATAGAATAGAAATACAAGCACTTCAGAGGAGGCATGGTGTGTAGTTGGACAGGCCTTTTGCATTATAAAGAGTAGGTGTTATGAATCTAGTCCAATGTAATAGTTCTCCATGTGTTTTTAAAGTTAACAAGTATGTGAATTCCTGTCTCCCTTTCTCTGTATCCTATTCAACACATGTATTTTTACATGCACATATAGAATCCTACCTGGTTTCCCAGCTACATTCTTGTGAGGTGGCTGACTTGGCAGATACAAACTGTGAGAAGAGATCACTCCTCCTAAATGCTGTTGGAACTGAAAATCAACCTATGGGTAAGCTTCCTACTTGAACAACATGATACATAAATCCATGTTCAGTAAAATAAATATTTTTGGATCTGTGGATGATATATATTTCATGATGAATTTCAATTGGCATATATATTTCTACTTTTTAATGTGTCTGTGTGTGTGTGTTTTGTGTGTATATATATATGTATATATACACACACACACACTCTCCAGATTATTCAAAATATAAAATATATGTGTCTTATTTTACACTCCCTAAATTTATGTACATGTATGTGGATTTATAATCAACTTTTCACAAGATTAGTCTCAGAAATATTCATCCACCTGAAATACATATTTGTTTTCTAGTACTG
>NW_027525005.1:0-25145 GCF_052094955.1 Ictidomys tridecemlineatus
CGAGCCAAGTGGGATTGGTGTACTGATCATTACCTGAAAGTTTCATCAAGATTGGGTGAAAAAGTGTGTGCTGAGATTTCAGGCAACTCGTAGTTTTCTGGAAGCTTGGCAGGCCCTTTCCATGAAAGTGATTCTCGCCAGTCTCTGCTTAGGGCTACATCAACAGCAAACAAACCATAGAGACAGAACTTGAAACTGCTTTATGGTGTCAAGTTTCAAAGAGCTAGCAGAAACCGTGTTTGATTTAGAGTTCCAAATACATGTATCCCTATAGGAGAAAACAGAGTGAAACCTCAAAATGAAACCGGTTACTGCCAACGAACGGTTTCACCTAGAAGAACGAAATTTGGCGAGCCAAGTGGGATTGGTGTACTGATCATTACCTGAAAGTTTCATCAAGATTGGGTGAAAAAGTGTGTGCTGAGATTTCAGGCAACTCGTAGTTTTTTGGAAGCTTGGCACGCCCTTTCCATGAAAGTGATTCTCGCCAGTCTCTGCTTAGGGCTACATCAACACCAAACAAACCATAGAGATAGAACTTGAAACTGCTTTATGGTGTCAAGTTTCAAAGAGCTAGCACGAACCGTGTCTGATTTAGAGTTCCAAATACATGTATCCCTATAGGAGAAAACAGAGTGAAACCTCAAAATGAAACCGGTTACTGCCAACGAACGGTTTGACCTAGAAGAACGAAATTTGGCGAGCCAAGTGGGATTGGTGTTCTGATCATTACCTGAAAGTTTCATCAAGATTGGGTGAAAAAGTGTGTGCTGAGATTTCAGGCAACTCGTAGTTTTCTGGAAGCTTGGCAGGCCCTTTCCATGAAAGTGATTCTCGCCAGTCTCTGCTTAGGGCTACATCAACAGCAAACAAACCATAGAGATAAAACTTGAAACTGCTTTATTGTGTCAAGTTTCAAAGAGCTAGCACAAACCGTGTTTGATTTAGAGTTCCAAATACATGTATCCCTATAGGAGAAAACAGAGTGAAACCTCAAAATGAAACCGGTTACTGCCAACGAATGGTTTCACGTAGAAGAACGAAATTTGGCGAGCCAAGTGGGATTGGTGTACTGATCATTACCTGAAAGTTTCATCAAGATTGGGTGAAAAAGTGTGTCCTGAGATTTCAGACAACTCGTAGTTTTTTGGAAGCTTGGCAGGCCCTTTCCATGAAAGTGATTGTCGCCAGTCTCTGCTTAGGGCTACATCAACAGCAAACAAACCATAGAGATAGAACTTGAAACTGCTTTATGGTGTCAAGTTTCAAAGAGCTAGCACAAGCCGTGTTTGATTTAGAGTTCCAAATACATGTATCCCTATAGGAGAAAACAGAGTGAAACCTCAAAATGAAACCGGTTACTGCCAACGAACGGTTTCGCCTAGAAGAACGAAATTTGGCGAGCCAAGTGGGATTGCTGTACTGATCATTACCTGAAAGTTTCATCAAGATTGGGTGAAAAAGTGTATGCTGAGATTTCAGGCAACACGTAGTTTTTGGAAGCTTGGCAGGCCCTTTCCATGAAAGTGATTCTCGCCAGTCTCTGCTTAGGGCTACATCAACAGCAAACAAACCATAGAGATAGAACTTGAAACTGCTTTATGGTGTCAAGTTTCAAAGAGCTAGCACAAACGTGTTTGATTTAGAGTTCCAAATACATGTATCCCTATAGGAGAAAACAGAGTGAAACCTCAAAATGAAACCGGTTAGTGCCAACGAACGGTTTCACCTAGAAGAACGAAATTTGGCGAGCCAAGTGGGATTGGTGTACTAATCATTACCTGAAAGTTTCATCAAGGTTGGGTGAAAAAGTGTGTGCTGAGATTTCAGGCAACTCGTAGTTTTTTGGAAGCTTGGCAGGCCCTTTCCAGGAAAATCATTCTCGCCAGTCTCTGCTTAGGGCTACATCAACAGCAAACAAACCATAGAGATAGAACTTGAAACTGCTTTATTGTGTCAAGTTTCAAAGAGCTAGCACAAACCGTGTTTGATTTAGAGTTCCAAATACATGTATATCTATAGGAGAAAACAGAGTGAAACCTCAAAATGATACCGGTTACTGCCAACGAACGGTTTAACCTAGAAGAATGACATTTGGCGAACCAAGTGGTATTGGTGTACTGATCATTACCTGAAAGTTTCATCAAGATTGGGTGAAAAAGTGTGTGCTGAGATTTCAGGAAACTCGTAGTTTTTTGGAAGCTTGGCAGGCCCTTTCCATGAAAGTGATTCTCACCAGTCTCTGCTTAGGGTTACATCAACAGCAAACAAACCATAGAGATAGAACATGAAACTGCTTTATTGTGTCAAGTTTCAAAGAGCTAGCACAAACCGTGTTTGATTTAGAGTTCCAAATACATGTATCCCTATAGGAGAAAACAGAGTGAAACCTCAAAATGAAACCGGATACTGCCAACGAACGGTTTAACCTAGAAAAACGAAATTTTGGCAAGCCAAGTGGGATTGGTGTACTGATCATTACCTGAAAGTTTCATCAAGATTGGGTGAAAAAGTGTGTGCTGATATTTCAGGCAACTCGTAGTTTTTTGGAAGCTTGGCAGACCCTTTCCATAAAAGTGATTCTCGCCAGTCTCTGCTTAGGGCTACATGAACAGCAAACAAACCATAGAGATAGAACTTGAAACTGCTTTATTGTGTCACGTTTCAAAGAGCTAGGACAAACCGTGTTTGATATAGAGTTCCAAATGCATGTATCTCAATAGGAGAAAACAGAGTGAAACCTCAAAATGAAACCGGTTACTGCCAACGAACGGTTTCGCCTAGAAGAACGAAATTTGGCGAGCCAAGTGGGATTGCTGTACTGATCATTACCTGAAAGTTTCATCAAGATTGGGTGAAAAAGTGTGTTCTGAGATTTCAGGCAACTCGTAGTTTTTTGGAAGCTTGGCAGGCCCTTTCCATGAAACTGATTCTCGCCAGTCTCTGCTTAGGGCTACATCAACAGCAAACAAACCATACAGATAGAACTTGAAACTGCTTTATGGTGTCAAGTTTCAAAGAGCTAGCACAAACCGTGTTTAATTTAGAGTTCCAAATACATGTATCCCTCTAGGAGAAAACAGAGTGAAACCTCAAAATGAAACCTGTTACTGCCAACCAACGGTTTCACCTAGAAGAACGAAATTTGGCGATCCAATTGGGATTGGTGTACTGATCATTACCTGAAAGTTTCATCAAGATTGGGTGAAAAAGTGTGTGCTGAGATTTCAGGCAACTCGTAGTTTTTGGAAGCTTGGCAGGCCCTTTCCATGAAAGTGATTCTCGCCAGTCTCTGCATAGGGCTACATGAACAGCAAACAAACCATAGAGATAGAACTTGAAACTGCTTTATGGTGTCAAGTTTCAAAGAGCTAGCACAAACCGTGTTTGATTTAGAGTTCCAAATACATGTATCCCTATAGGAGAAAACAGAGTGAAACCTCAAAATGAAACCGTTTACTGCCAACGAACGGTTTCACCTAGAAGAACGAAATTTGGCGAGCCAAGTGGAATTGGTGTACTGATCATTACCTGAAAGTTTCATCAAGATTGGGTGAAAAAGTGTGTGCTGAGATTTCAGGCAACTCGTAGTTTTTTGGAAGGTTGGCAGGCCCTTTCCATGAAAGTGATTCTAGCCAGTCTCTGCTTAGGGCTACATCAACAGCAAACAATCCATAGAGATAGAACTTGAAACTGCTATATGGTGTCAAGTTTCAAAGAGCTAGCACAAACCGTGTTTGATTTAGAGTTCCAAATACATGTATCCCTATAGGAGAAAACAGAGTGAAACCTCAAAATGAAACCGGTTAGTGCCAACGAACGGTTTCACCTAGAAGAACGAAATTTGGCGAGCCAAGTGGGATTGGTGTACTGATCATTACCTGAAAGTTTCATCAAGGTTGGGTGAAAAAGTGTGTGCTGAGATTTCAGGCAACTCGTAGTTTTTTGGAAGCTTGGCAGGCCCTTTCCATGAAAGTGATTCTCGCCAGTCTCTGCTTAGGGCTACATCAACACCAAACAAACCATAGAGATAGAACTTGAAACTGCTTTATGGTGTCAAGTTTCAAAGAGCTAGCACAAACCGTGTTTGATTTAGAGTTCCAAATACATGTATCCCTATAGGAGAAAACAGAGTGAAACCTCAAAATGAAACCGGTTACTGCCAACGAACGGTTTCACCTAGAAGAACGAAATTTGGCGAGCCAAGTGGGATTGGTGTACTGATCATTACCTGAAAGTTTCATCAAGATTGGGTGAAAAAGTGTGTGCTGAGATTTCAGGCAACTCGTAGTTTTTTGGAAGCTTGGCAGGCCCTTTCCATGAATGTGATTCTCGCCAGTCTCTGCTTAGGGCTACATCAACAGCAAACAAACCATAGAGATAGAACTTGAAACTGCTTTATGGTGTCAAGTTTGAAAGAGCTAGCACAAACCGTGTTTGATTTAGAGTTCCAAATACATGTATCCCTATAGGAGAAAACAGAGTGAAACCTCAAAATGAAACCGGTTACTGCCAACGAACGGTTTCACCTAGAAGAACGAAATTTGGCGAGCCAAGTGAAATTGGTGTCCTGATCATTACCTGAAAGTTTCATCAAGATTGGGTGAAAAAGTGTGTGCTGAGATTTCAGGCAACTCGTAGTTTTTTGGAAGCTTGGCAGGCCCTTTCCATGAAAGTGATTCTCGCCAGTCTCTGCATAGGGCTACATCAACAGCAAACAAACCATAGAGATAGAACTTGAAACTGCTTTATGGTGTGAAGTTTCAAAGAGCTAGCACAAACCGTGTTTGATTTAGAGTTCCAAATACATGTATCCCTATAGGAGAAAACAGAGTGAAACCTCAAAATGAAACCGTTTACTGCCAACGAACGGTTTCACCTAGAAGAACGAAATTTGGCGAGCCAAGTGGAATTGGTGTACTGATCATTACCTGAAAGTTTCATCAAGATTGGGTGAAAAAGTGTGTGCTGAGATTTCAGGCAACTCGTAGTTTTTTGGAAGCTTGGCAGGCCCTTTCCATGAAAGTGATTCTCGCCAGTCTCTGCTTAGGGCTACATCAACAGCAAACAATCCATAGAGATAGAACTTGAAACTGCTATATGGTGTCGAGTTTCAAAGAGCTAGCACAAACCGTGTTTGATTTAGAGTTCCAAATACATGTATCCCTATAGGAGAAAACAGAGTGAAACCTCAAAATGAAACCGATTAGTGCCAACGAACGGTTTCACCTAGAAGAACGAAATTTGGCGAGCGAAGTGGGATTGGTGTACTGATCATTACCTGAAAGTTTCATCAAGGTTGGGTGAAAAAGTGTGTGCTGAGATTTCAGGCAACTCGTAGTTTTTTGGAAGCTTGGCAGGCCCTTTCCATGAAAGTGATTCTCGCCAGTCTCTGCTTAGGGCTACATCAACACCAAACAAAACATAGAGATAGAACTTGAAACTGCTTTATGGTGTCAAGTTTCAAAGAGCTAGCACAAACCGTGTTTGATTTAGAGTTCCAAATACATGTATCCCTATAGGAGAAAACAGAGTGAAACCTCAAAATGAAACCGGTTACTGCCAACGAACGGTTTCACCTAGAAGAACGAAATTTGGCGAGCCAAGTGGGATTAGTGTACTGATCATTACCTGAAAGTTTCATCAAGATTGGGTGAAAAAGTGTGTGCTGAGATTTCAGGCAACTCGTAGTTTTTTGGAAGCTTGGCAGGCCCTTTCCATGAATGTGATTCTCGCCAGTCTCTGCTTAGGGCTACATCAACAGCAAACAAACCATAGAGATAGAACTTGAAACTGCTTTATGGTGTCAAGTTTGAAAGAGCTAGCACAAACCGTGTTTGATTTAGAGTTCCAAATACATGTATCCCTATAGGAGAAAACAGAGTGAAACCTCAAAATGAAACCGGTTACTGCCAACGAACGGTTTCACCTAGAAGAACGAAATTTGGCGAGCCAAGTGAAATTGGTGTACTGATCATTACCTGAAAGTTTCATCAAGATTGGGTGAAAAAGTGTGTGCTGAGATTTCAGGCAACTCGTAGTTTTTTGGAAGCTTGGCAGGCCCTTTCCATGAAAGTGATTCTCGCCAGTCTCTGCTTAGGGCTACATCAACAGCAAACAATCCATAGAGATAGAACTTGAAACTGCTATATGGTGTCAAGTTTCAAAGAGCTAGCACAAACCGTGTTTGATTTAGAGTTCCAAATACATGTATCCCTATAGGAGAAAACAGAGTGAAACCTCAAAATGAAACCGGTTAGTGCCAACGAACGGTTTCACCTAGAAGAACGAAATTTGGCGAGCCAAGTGGGATTGGTGTACTGATCATTACCTGAAAGTTTCATCAAGGTTGGGTGAAAAAGTGTGTGCTGAGATTTCAGGCAACTCGTAGTTTTTTGGAAGCTTGGCAGGCCCTTTCCATGAAAGTGATTCTCGCCAGTCTCTGCTTAGGGCTACATCAACACCAAACAAACCATAGAGATAGAACTTGAAACTGCTTTATGGTGTCAAGTTTCAAAGAGCTAGCACAAACCGTGTTTGATTTAGAGTTCCAAATACATGTATCCCTATAGGAGAAAACAGAGTGAAACCTCAAAATGAAACCGGTTACTGCCAACGAACGGTTTCACCTAGAAGAACGAAATTTGGCGAGCCAAGTGGGATTTGTGTACTGATCATTACCTGAAAGTTTCATCAAGATTGGGTGAAAAAGTGTGTGCTGAGATTTCAGGCAACTCGTAGTTTTTTGGAAGCTTGGCAGGCCCTTTCCATGAATGTGATTCTCGCCAGTCTCTGCTTAGGGCTACATCAACAGCAAACAAACCATAGAGATAGAACTTGAAACTGCTTTATGGTGTCAAGTTTGAAAGAGCTAGCACAAACCGTGTTTGATTTAGAGTTCCAAATACATGTATCCCTATAGGAGAAAACAGAGTGAAACCTCAAAATGAAACCGGTTACTGCCAACGAACGGTTTCACCTAGAAGAACGAAATTTGGCGAGCCAAGTGAAATTGGTGTCCTGATCATTACCTGAAAGTTTCATCAAGATTGGGTGAAAAAGTGTGTGCTGAGATTTCAGGCAACTCGTAGTTTTTTGGAAGCTTGGCAGGCCCTTTCCATTAAAGTGATTCTCGCCAGTCTCTGCATAGGGCTACATCAACAGCAAACAAACCATAGAGATAGAACTTGAAACTGCTTTATGGTGTGAAGTTTCAAAGAGCTAGCACAAACCGTGTTTGATTTAGAGTTCCAAATACATGTATCCGTATAGGAGAAAACAGAGTGAAACCTCAAAATTAAACCGGTTACTGCCAACGAACGGTTTCACCTAGAAGAACGAAATTTGGCGAGCCAAGTGGGATTGGTGTACTGATCATTACCTGAAAGTTTCATCAAGGTTGGGTGAAAAAGTGTGTGCTGAGATTTCAGGCAACTCGTAGTTTTTTGGAAGCTTGGCAGGCCCTTTCCATGAAAGTGATTCTCGCCAGTCTCTGCTTAGGGCTACATCAACAGCAAACAAACCATAGAGATAGAACTTGAAACTGCTTTATGGTGTCAAGTTTCAAAGAGCTAGCACAAACCCTGTTTGATTTAGAGTTCCAAATACATGTAACCCTATAGGAGAAAACAGAGTGAAACCTCAAAATGAAACCGGTTACTGCCAACGAACGGTTTCACCTAGAAGAACGAAATTTGGCGAGCCAAGTGGGATTGGTGTACTGATCATTACCTGAAAGTTTCATCAAGATTGGGTGAAAGAGTGTGTGCTGAGATTTCAGGCAACTCGTAGTTTTTTGGAAGCTTGGCAGGCCCTTTCTATGAAAGTGATTCTCGCCAGTCTCTGCTTAGGGCTACATCAACAGCAAACAAACCATAGAGATAGAACTTGAAACTGCTTTATGGTGTCAAGTTTCAAAGAGCTAGCACAAACCGTGTTTGATTTAGAGTTCCAAATACATGTATCCCTATAGGAGAAAACAGAGTGAAACCTCAAAATGAAACCGGTTACTGCCAATGAACGGTTTCACCTAGAAGAACGAAATTTGGCGAGCCAAGTGGGATTGGTGTACTGATCATTACCTGAAAGTTTCATCAAGGTTGGGTGAAAAAGTGTGTGCTGAGATTTCAGGCAACTCGTAGTTTTTTGGAAGCTTGGCAGGCCCTTTCCATGAAAGTGATTCTCGCCAGTCTCTGCTTAGGGCTACATCAACAGCACACAAACCATAGAGATAGAACTTGAAACTGCTTTATGGTGTCAAGTTTCAAAGAGCTAGCACAAACCATGTTTGATTTAGAGTTCCAAACACATGTATCCCTATAGGAGAAAACAGAGTGAAACCTCAAAATGAAACCGGTTAATGCCAACGAACGGTTTCACCTAGAAGAACAAAATTTGGCGAGCCAAGTGGGATTGGTGTACTGATCATTACCTGAAAGTTTCATCAAGGTTGGGTGAAAAAGTGTGTGCTGAGATTTCAGGCAACTCGTAGTTTTTTGGAAGCTTGGCAGGCCCTTTCCATGAAAGTGATTCTCGCCAGTCTCTGCTTAGGGCTACATCAACAGCAAACAAACCATAGAGATAGAACTTGAAACTGCTTTATGGTGTCAAGTTTCAAAGAGCTAGCACAAACCGTGTTTGATTTAGAGTTCCAAATACATGTATCCCTATAGGAGAAAACAGAGTGAAACGTCAAAATGACACCGGTTACTGCCAACGAACGGTTTTACCTAGAAGAACGAAATTTGGCGAGCCAAGTGGGATTGGTGTACTGATCATTACCTGAAAGTTTCATCAAGATTGGGTGAAAAAGTGTGTGCTGAGATTTCAGGCAACTCATAGTTTTTTGGAAGCTTGGCAGGCCCTTTCCATGAAAGTGGTTCTCGCCAGTCTCTGCTTAGGGCTACATCAACAGCAAGCAAACCATAGAGATAGAACTTGAAACTGCTTTATGGTGTCAAGTTTGAAAGAGCTAGCACAAACCGTGTTTGATTTAGAGTTCCAAATACATGTATCCCTATAGGAGAAAACAGAGTGAAACCTCAAAATGAAACCGGTTACTGCCAACGAACGGTTTCACCTAGAAGAACGAAATTTGGCGAGCCAAGTGGGATTGGTGTACTGATCATTACCTGAAAGTTTCATCAAGGTTGGGTGAAAAAGTGTGTGCTCAGATTTCAGGCAACTCGTAGTTTTTTGGAAGCTTGGCAGGCCCTTTCGATGAAAGTGATTCTCGCCAGTCTCTGCTTAGGGCTACATCAACAGCAAACAAACCATATAGATAGAACTTGAAACTGCTTTACGGTGTCAAGTTTCAAAGAGCTAGCACAAACCGTGTTTGATTTAGAGTTCCAAATACATGTATCCCTATAGGAGAAAACAGAGTGAAACCTCAAAATGAAACCGGTTACTGCCAATGAACGGTTTCACCTAGAAGAACGAAATTTGGCGAGCCAAGTGGGATTGGTGTACTGATCATTACCTGAAAGTTTCATCAAGGTTGGGTGAAAAAGTGTGTGCTGAGATTTCAAGCAACTCGTAGTTTTTTGGAAGCTTGGCAGGCCTTTCCATGAAAGTGATTCTCGCCAGTCTCTGCTTAGGGCTACATCAACAGCACACAAACCATAGAGATAGAACTTGAAACTGCTTTATGGTGTCAAGTTTCAAAGAGCTAGCACAAACCGTGTTTGATTTAGAGTTCCAAATACATGTATCCCTATAGGAGAAAACAGAGTGAAACCTCAAAATGAAACCGGTTACTGCCAACGAACGGTTTCACCTAGAAGACCAAAATTTGGCGATCCAAGTGGGATTGGTGTACTGATCATTACCTGAAAGTTTCATCAAGGTTGGGTGAAAAAGTGTGTGCTGAGATTTCAGGCAACTCGTATTTTTTGGAAGGTTGGCAGGCCCTTTCCATGAAAGTGATTCTCGCCAGTCTCTGCTTAGGGCTACATCAACAGCAAACAAACCATAGAGATAGAACTTGAAATTGCTTTATGGTGTCAAGTTTCAAAGAGCTAGCACAAACCGTGTTTGATTTAGAGTTCCAAATACATGTATCCCTATAGGAGAAAACAGAGTGAAACCTCAAAATGAAACCGGTTACTGCCAACGAACGGTTTTACCTAGAAGAACGAAATTTGGCGAGCCAAGTGGGATTGGTGTACTGATCATTACCTGAAAGTTTCATCAAGATTGGGTGAAAAAGTGTGTGCTGAGATTTCAGGCAACTCGTAGTTTTTTGTAAGCTTGGCAGGCCCTTTCCATGAAAGTGATTCTCGCCAGTCTCTGCTTAGGGCTACATCAACAGCAAACAAACCATAGAGATAGAACTTGAAACTGCTTTATGGTGTCAAGTTTGAAAGAGCTAGCACAAACCGTGTTTGATTTAGAGTTCCAAATACATGTATCCCTATAGGAGAAAACAGAGTGAAACCTCAAAATGAAACCGGTTACTGCCAACGAACGGTTTTACCTAGAAGAACGAAATTTGGCGAGCCAAGTGGGATTGGTGTACTGATCATTACCTGAAAGTTTCATCAAGATTGGGTGAAAAAGTGTGTGCTGATATTTCAGGCAACTCGTAGTTTTTTGGAAGCTTGGCAGGCCCTTTCGATGAAAGTGATTCTCGCCAGTCTCTGCTTAGGGCTACACCAACAGCAAACAAACCATAGAGACAGAACTTGAAACTGCTTTATGGTGTCAAGTTTCAAAGAGCTAGGCACAAACCGTGTTTGATTTAGAGTTCCAAATACATGTATCCCTATAGGAGAAAACAGAGTGAAACCTCAAAATGAAACCGGTTAGTGCCAACGAACGGTTTCACCTAGAAGAACGAAATTTGGCGAGCCAAGTGGGATTGGTGTACTGATCATTACCTGAAAGTTTCATCAAGGTTGGGTGAAAAAGTGTGTGCTGAGATTTCAGGCAACTCGTAGTTTTTTGGAAGCTTGGCAGGCCCTTTCCATGAAAGTGATTCTCGCCAGTCTCTGCTTAGGGCTACATCAACAGCAAACAAACCATAGAGATAGAACTTGAAACTGCTTTATGGTGTCAAGTTTCAAAGAGCTAGCACAAACCGTGTTTGATTTAGAGTTCCAAATACATGTATCCCTATAGGAGAAAACAGAGTGAAACCTCAAAATGAAACCGGTTACTGCCAACGAACGGTTTCACCTAGAAGAACGAAATTTGGCGAGCCAAGTGGGATTGGTGTACTGATCATTACCTGAAAGTTTCATCAAGGTTGGGTTAAAAAGTGTATGCTGAGATTTCAGGCAATTCGTAGTTTTTTGGAAGCTTGGCAGGTTCTTTCCATGAAAGTGATTCTCGCCAGTCTCTGCTTAGGGCTACATCAACAGCAAACAAACCATAGAGATAGAACTTGAAACTGCTTTATGGTGTCAAGTTTCAAAGAGCTAGCACAAACCGTGTTTGATTTAGAGTTCCAAATACATGTATCCCTATAGGAGAAAACAGAGTGAAACCTCAAAATGAAACCGGTTACTGCCAACGAACGGTTTCACCTAGCAGAACGAAATTTGGCAAGCCAAATGGGATTGGTGTACTGATCATTACCTGAAAGTTTCATCAAGGTTGGGTGAAAAAGTGTGTGCTGATATTTCAGGCAACTCGTAGTTTTTTGGAAGCTTGGCAGGCCCTTTCCATGAAAGTGATTCTCGCCAGTCTCTGCTTAGGGCTACACCAACAGCAAACAAACCATAGAGACAGAACTTGAAACTGCTTTATGGTGTCAAGTTTCAAAGAGCTAGACAAACCGTGTTTGATTTAGAGTTCCAAATACATGTATCCCTATAGGAGAAAACAGAGTGAAACCTCAAAATGAAACCGGTTACTGCTAACGAACGGTTTCACCTAGTAGAACGAAATTTGGCGAGCCAAGTGGGATTGGTGTACTGATCATTACCTGAATGTTTCATCAAGGTTGGGTGAAAAAGTGTGTGCTGAGATTTCAGGCAACTCGTAGTTTTTTGGAAGCTTGGCAGGCCCTTTCCATGAAAGTGATTCTCGCCAGTCTCTGCTTAGGGCTACATCAACAGCAAACAAACCATAGAGATAGAACTTGAAACTGCTTTATGGTGTCAAGTTTCAAAGAGCTAGCACAAACCGTGTTTGATTTAGAGTTGCAAATACATGTATCCCTATAGGAGAAAACAGAGTGAAACCTCAAAATGAAACCGGTTACTGCCAACGAACGGTTTCACCTAAAAGAACGAAATTTGGCAAGCCAAGTGTGATTGGTGTACTGATCATTACCTGAAAGTTTCATCAAGGTTGGGTGAAAAAGTGTGTGCTGAGATTTCAGGCAACTCGTAGTTTTTTGGAAGCTTGGCAGGCCCTTTCCATGAAAGTGATTCTCGCCAGTCTCTGCTTAGGGCTACATCAACAGCAAACAAACCATAGAGATAGAACTTGAAACTGCTTTATGGTGTCAACTTTCAAAGAGCTAGCACAAACCGTGTTTGATTTAGAGTTCCAAATACATGTATCCCTATAGGAGAAAACAGAGTGAAACCTCAAATGAAACCGGTTACTGCCAACGAACGGTTTCACCTAGAAGAACGAAATTTGGCGAGCCAAGTGGGATTTGGGTACTGATCATTACCTGAAAGTTTCATCAAGGTTGGGTGAAAAAGTGTGTGCTGAGATTTCAGGCAACTCATAGTTTTTTGGAAGCTTGGCAGGCCCTTTCCATGAAAGTGATTCTCGCCAGTCTCTGCTTAGGGCTACATCAACAGCAAACAAACCATAGAGATAGAACTTGAAACTGGTTTATGGTGTCAAGTTTCAAAGAGCTAGCACGAACCGTGTTTGATTTAGAGTTCCAAATACATGTATCCCTATAGGAGAAAACAGAGTGAAACCTCAAAATGAAACCGGTTACTGCCAACGAACTGTTTCACCTAGAATAACGAAATTTGGCGAGCCAAGTGGGATTGGTGTACTGATCATTACCTGAAAGGTTCATCAAGATTGGGTGAAAAAGTGTGTGCTGAGATTTCAGGCAACTCGTAGTTTTTTGGAAGCTTGGCAGGCCCTTTCCATGAAAGTGATTCTCGCCAGTCTCTGCTTAGGGCTACATCAACAGCAAACAAACCATAGAGATAGAACTTGAAACTGCTTTATGGTGTCAAGTTTCAAAGAGCTAGCACAAACCGTGTTTGATTTAGAGTTCCAAATACATGTATCCCTATAGGAGAAAACAGAGTGAAACCTCAAAATGAAACCGGTTACTGCCAACGAACGGTTTCACCTAGAAGAACGAAATTTGCCGAGCCAAGTGGGATTGGTGTACTGATCATTACCTGAAAGTTTCATCAAGGTTGGGTGAAAAAGTGTGTGCTGAGATTTCAGGCAACTCGTAGTTTTTTGGAAGCTTGGCAGGCCCTTTGCATGAAAGTGATTCTCGCCAGTCTCTGCTTAGGGCTACATCAACAGCAAACAAACCATAGAGATAGAACTTGAAACTGCTTCATGGTGTCAAGTTTCAAAGAGCTAGCACGAACCGTGTTTGATTTAGAGTTCCAAATACATGTATCCCTCTAGGAGAAAACAGAGTGAAACCTCAAAATGAAACCGGTTACTGCCAACGAACGGTTTCACCTAGAAGAACGAAATTTGGCGAGCCAAGTGGTATTGGTGTACTGATCATTACCTGAAAGTTTCATCAAGGTTGGGTGAAAAAGTGTGTGCTGAGATTTCAGGCAACTCGTAGTTTTTTGGAAGCTTGGCAGGCCCTTTCCATGAAAGTGATTCTCGCCAGTCTCTGCTTAGGGCTACATCAACATCAAACAAACCATAGAGATAGAACTTGAAACTGCGTTATGGTGTCAAGTTTCAAAGAGCTAGCACAAACCGTGTTTGATTTAGAGTTCCAAATACATGTATCCCTATAGGAGAAAACAGAGTGAAACCTCAAAATGAAACCGGTTACTGCCAACGAACGGTTTCACCTAGAAGAACGAAATTTGGCGAGCCAAGTGGGATTGGTGTACTGATCATTACCTGAAAGTTTCATCAAGGTTGGGCGAAAAGTGTGTGCTGAGATTTCAGGCAACTGGTAGTTTTTTGGAAGCTTGGCAGGCCCTTTCCATGAAAGTGATTCTCGCCAGTCTCTGCTTAGGGCTACATCAACAGCAAACAAACCATAGAGACAGAACTTGAAACTGCTTTATGGTGTCAAGTTTCAAAGAGCTAGCACAGACCGTGTTTGATTTAGAGTTCCAAATACATGTATCCCTATAGGAGAAAACAGAGTGAAACCTCAAAATGAAACCGGTTACTGCCAACGAACGGTTTCACCTAGAAGAACGAAATTTGGCGAGCCAAGTGGTATTGGTGTACTGATCATTACCTGAAAGTTTCATCAAGGTTGGGTGAAAAAGTGTGTGCTGAGATTTCAGGCAACTCGTAGTTTTTTGGAAGCTTGGCAGGCCCTTTCCATGAAAGTGATTCTCGCCAGTCTCTGCTTAGGGCTACATCAACATCAAACAAACCATAGAGATAGAACTTGAAACTGCGTTATGGTGTCAAGTTTCAAAGAGCTAGCACAAACCGTGTTTTGATTTAGAGTTCCAAATACATGTATCCCTATAGGAGAAAACAGAGTGAAACCTCAAAATGAAACCGGTTACTGCCAACGAACGGTTTCACCTAGAAGAACGAAATTTGGCGAGCCAAGTGGGATTGGTGTACTGATCATTACCTGAAAGTTTCATCAAGGTTGGGCGAAAAAGTGTGTGCTGAGATTTCAGGCAACTGGTAGTTTTTTGGAAGCTTGGCAGGCCCTTTCCATGAAAGTGATTCTCGCCAGTCTCTGCTTAGGGCTACATCAACAGCAAACAAACCATAGAGACAGAACTTGAAACTGCTTTATGGTGTCAAGTTTCAAAGAGCTAGCACAGACCGTGTTTGATTTAGAGTTCCAAATACATGTATCCCCTATAGGAGAAAACAGAGTGAAACCTCAAAATGAAACCGGTTACTGCCAACGAACGGTTTCACCTAGAAGAACGAAATTTGGGCGAGCCAAGTGGGATTGGTTGTACTGATCTGAAACTTTTCATCAAGGTTGGGTGAAAAAGTGTGTGCTGAGATTTCAGGTAACTCGTAGTTTTTTGGAAGCTTGGCAGGCCCTTTCCATGAAAGTGATTCTCGCCAGTCTCTGCTTAGGGCTACATCAACAGCAAACAAACCATAGAGATAGAACTTGAAACTGCTTTATGGTGTCAAGTTTCAAAGAGCTAGTCACAAACCGTGTTTGATTTAGAGTTCCAAAATACATGTATCCCTATAGGAGAAAACAGAGTGAAACCTCAAAATGAAACCGGTTACTGCCAACGAACGGTTTCACCTAGAAGAACGAAATTTGGCGAGCCAAGTGGGATTGGTGTACTGATCATTACCTGAAAGTTTCATCAAGATTGGGTGAAAAAGTGTGTGCTGAGATTTCAGGCAACTCGTAGTTTTTTGGAAGCTTGGCAGTCCCTTTCGATGAAAGTGATTCTCGCCAGTCTCTGCTTAGGGCTACATCAACAGCAAACAAACCATAGAGATAGAACTTGAAACTGCTTTAGGTTGTAAAGTTTCAAAGAGCTAGCACAAACCGTGTTTGATTTAGAGTTCCAAATACATGTATCCCTATAGGAGAAAACAGAGTGAAACCTCAAAATGAAACCGGTTACTGCCAACGAACGGTTTCACCTAGAAGAACGAAATTTGGCGAAACAAGTGGGATTGGTGTACTGATCATTACCTGAAAGTTTCATCAAGGTTGGGTAAAAAGTGTGTGCTGAGATTTCAGGCAACTCGTAGTTTTTTGGAAGCTTGGCAGGCCCTTTCCATGAAAGTGATTCTCCCCAGTCTCTGCTTAGGGCTACATCAACAGCAAACAAACCATAGAGATAGAACTTGAAACTGCTTTATGGTGTCAAGTTTCAAAGAGCTAGCACAACCGTGTTTGATTTAGAGTTCCAAATACATGTATCCCTATAGGAGAAAACAGAGTGAAACCTCAAAATGAAACCGGTTACTGCCAACGAACGGTTTCACCTAGAAGAACGAAATTTGGCGAGCCAAGTGGGATTGGGGTACTGATCATTACCTGAAAGTTTCATCAAGGTTGGGTAAAAAGTGTGTGCTGAGATTTCAGGCAACTCGTAGTTTTTTGGAAGCTTGGCAGGCCCTTTCCATGAAAGTGATTCTCCCCAGTCTCTGCTTAGGGCTACATCAACAGCAAACAAACCATAGAGATAGAACTTGAAACTGCTTTATGGTGTCAAGTTTCAAAGAGCTAGCACAAACCGTGTTTGATTTAGAGTTCCAAATACATGTATCCCTATAGGAGAAAACAGAGTGAAACCTCAAAATGAAACCGGTTACTGCCAACGAACGGTTTCACCTAGAAGAACGAAATTTGGCGAGCCAAGTGGGATTGGGGTACTGATCATTACCTGAAAGTTTCATCAAGGTTGGGTGAAAAAGTGTGTGCTGAGATTTCAGGCAACTCGTAGTTTTTTGGAAGCTTGGCAGGTTCTTTCCATGGAAGTGATTCTCGCCAGTCTCTGCTTAGGGCTACATCAACAGCAAACAAACCATAGAGATAGAACTTGAAACTGCTTTATGGTGTCAAGTTTCAAAGAGCTAGCACAAACCGTGTTTGATTTAGAGTTCCAAATACATGTATCCCTATAGGAGAAAACAGAGTGAAACCTCAAAATGAAACCGGTTACTGCCAACGAACGGTTTCACCTAGAAGAACGAAATTTGGCGAGCCAAGTGGGATTGGTGTACTGATCATTACCTGAAAGTTTCATCAAGATTGGGTGAAAATGTGTGTGCTGAGATTTCAGGCAACTCGTAGTTTTTTGGAAGCTTGGCAGGCCCTTTCGATGAAAGTGATTCTCGCCAGTCTCTGCTTAGGGCTACATCAACAGCAAACAAACCATAGAGATAGAACTTGAAACTGCTTTAGGGTGTAAAGTTTCAAAGAGCTAGCACAACCGTGTTTGATTTAGAGTTCCAAATACATGTATCCCTATAGGAGAAAACAGAGTGAAACCTCAAAATGAAACCGGTTACTGCCAAAGAACGGTTTCACCTAGAAGAACGAAATTTGGCGAGCCAAGTGGGATTGGGGTACTGATCATTACCTGAAAGTTTCATCAAGGTTGGGTGAAAAAGTGTGTGCTGAGATTTCAGGCAACTCGTAGTTTTTTGGAAGCTTGGCAGGCCCTTTCCATGAAAGTGATTCTCGCCAGTCTCTGCTTAGGGCTACATCAACAGCAAACAAACCATAGAGACAGAACTTGAAACTGCTTTATGGTGTCAAGTTTCAAAGAGCTAGCACAAACCGTGTTTGATTTAGAGTTCCAAATACATGTATCCCTATAGGAGAAAACAGAGTGAAACCTCAAAATGAAACCGGTTACTGCCAACGAACGGTTTCACCTAGAAGAACGAAATTTGGCGAGCCAAGTGGGATTGGTGTACTGATCATTACCTGAAAGTTTCATCAAGGTTGGGTGAAAAAGTGTGTGCTGAGATTTCAGGTAACTCGTAGTTTTTTGGAAGCTTGGCAGGCCCTTTCCATGAAAGTGATTCTCGCCAGTCTCTGCTTAGGTCTACATCAACAGCAAACAAACCATAAAGATAGAACTTGAAACTGCTTTATGGTGTCAAGTTTCAAAGAGCTAGCACAAACCGTGTTTGATTTAGAGTTCCAAATACATGTATCCCTATAGGAGAAAACAGAGTGAAACCTCAAAATGAAACCGGTTACTGCCAACGAACGGTTTCACCTAGAAGAACGAAATTTGGCGAGCCAAGTGGGATTGGTGTACTGATCATTACCTGAAAGTTTCATCAAGATTGGGTGAAAAAGTGTGTGCTGAGATTTCAGGCAACTCGTAGTTTTTTTGGAAGCTTGGCAGTCCCTTTCGATGAAAGTGATTCTCGCCAGTCTCTGCTTAGGGCTACATCAACAGCAAACAAACCATAGAGATAGAACTTGAAACTGCTTTAGGTGTAAAGTTTCAAAGAGCTAGCACAAACCGTGTTTGATTTAGAGTTCCAAATACATGTATCCCTATAGGAGAAAACAGAGTGAAACCTCAAAATGAAACCGGTTACTGCCAACGAACGGTTTCACCTAGAAGAACGAAATTTGGCGAGCCAAGTGGGATTGGTGTACTGATCATTACCTGAAAGTTTCATCAAGGTTGGGTAAAAAGTGTGTGCTGATATTTCAGGCAACTCGTAGTTTTTTGGAAGCTTGGCAGGCCCTTTCCATGAAAGTGATTCTCCCCAGTCTCTGCTTAGGGCTACATCAACAGCAAACAAACCATAGAGATAGAACTTGAAACTGCTTTATGGTGTCAAGTTTCAAAGAGCTAGCACAAACCGTGTTTGATTTAGAGTTCCAAATACATGTATCCCTATAGGAGAAAACAGAGTGAAACCTCAAAATGAAACCGGTTACTGCCAACGAACGGTTTCACCTAGAAGAACGAAATTTGGCGAGCCAAGTGGGATTGGGGTACTGATCATTACCTGAAAGTTTCATCAAGGTTGGGTAAAAAGTGTGTGCTGAGATTTCAGGCAACTCGTAGTTTTTTGGAAGCTTGGCAGGCCCTTTCCATGAAAGTGATTCTCCCCAGTCTCTGCTTAGGGCTACATCAACAGCAAACAAACCATAGAGATAGAACTTGAAACTGCTTTATGGTGTCAAGTTTCAAAGAGCTAGCACAAACCGTGTTTGATTTAGAGTTCCAAATACATGTATCCCTATAGGAGAAAACAGAGTGAAACCTCAAATGAAACCGGTTACTGCCAACGAACGGTTTCACCTAGAAGAACGAAATTTGGCGAGCCAAGTGGGATTGGGGTACTGATCATTACCTGAAAGTTTCATCAAGGTTGGGTGAAAAAGTGTGTGCTGAGATTTCAGGCAACTCGTAGTTTTTTGGAAGCTTGGCAGGTTCTTTCCATGGAAGTGATTCTCGCCAGTCCTCTGCTTAGGGGCTACATCAACAGCAAACAAACCATAGAGATAGAACTTGAAACGCTTTATGGTGTCAAGTTTCAAAGAGCTAGCACAAACCGTGTTTGATTTAGAGTTCCAAATACATGTATCCCTATAGGAGAAAACAGAGTGAAACCTCAAAATGAAACCGGTTACTGCCAACGAACGGTTTCACCTAGAAGAACGAAATTTGGCGAGCCAAGTGGGATTGGTGTACTGATCATTACCTGAAAGTTTCATCAAGATTGGGTGAAAAAGTGTGTGCTGAGATTTCAGGCAACTCGTAGTTTTTTGGAAGCTTGGCAGGCCCTTTCGATGAAAGTGATTCTCGCCAGTCTCTGCTTAGGGCTACATCAACAGCAAACAAACCATAGAGATAGAACTTGAAACTGCTTTAGGGTGTAAAGTTTCAAAGAGCTAGCACAAACCGTGTTTGATTTAGAGTTCCAAATACATGTATCCCTATAGGAGAAAACAGAGTGAAACCTCAAAATGAAACCGGTTACTGCCAAAGAACGGTTTCACCTAGAAGAACGAAATTTGGCGAGCCAAGTGGGATTGGGGTACTGATCATTACCTGAAAGTTTCATCAAGGTTGGGTGAAAAAGTGTGTGCTGAGATTTCAGGCAACTCGTAGTTTTTTGGAAGCTTGGCAGGCCCTTTCCATGAAAGTGATTCTCGCCAGTCTCTGCTAAGGGCTACATCAACAGCAAACAAACCATAGAGATAGAACTTGAAACTGCTTTATGGTGTCAAGTTTCAAAGAGCTAGCACAAACCGTGTTTGATTTAGAGTTCCAAATACATGTATCCCTATACGAGAAAACAGAGTGAAACCTCAAAATGAAACCGGTTACTGCCAACGAACGGTTTCACCTAGAAGAACGAAATTTGGCGAGCCAAGTGGGATTGGTGTACTGATCATTACCTGAAAGTTTCATCAAGATTGGTTGAAAAAGTGTGTGCTGAGATTTCAGGCAACTCGTAGTTTTTTGGAAGCTTGGCAGGCCCTTTCGATGAAAGTGATTCTCGCCAGTCTCTGCTTAGGGCTACATCAACAGCAAACAAACCATAGAGATAGAACTTGAAACTGCTTTATGGTGTCAAGTTTCAAAGAGCTAGCACAAACCGTGTTTGATTTAGAGTTCCAAATACATGTATCCCTATAGGAGAAAACAGAGTGAAACCTCAAAATGAAACCGGTTACTGCCAACGAACGGTTTCACCTAGAAGAACGAAATTTGGCGAGCCAAGTGGGATTGGGGTACTGATCATTACCTGAAAGTTTCATCAAGGTTGGGTGAAAAAGTGTGTGCTGAGATTTCAGGCAACTCGTAGTTTTTTGGAAGCTTGGCAGGCCCTTTCGATGAAAGTGATTCTCGCCAGTCTCTGCTTAGGGCTACATCAACAGCAAACAAACCATAGAGATAGAACTTGAAACTGCTTTAGGGTGTAAAGTTTCAAAGAGCTAGCACAAACCGTGTTTGATTTAGAGTTCCAAATACATGTATCCCTATAGGAGAAAACAGAGTGAAACCTCAAAATGAAACCGGTTACTGCCAAAGAACGGTTTCACCTAGAAGAACGAAATTTGGCGAGCCAAGTGGGATTGGGGTACTGATCATTACCTGAAAGTTTCATCAAGGTTGGGTGAAAAAGTGTGTGCTGAGATTTCAGGCAACTCGTAGTTTTTTGGAAGCTTGGCAGGCCCTTTCCATGAAAGTGATTCTCGCCAGTCTCTGCTTAGGGCTACATCAACAGCAAACAAACCATAGAGATAGAACTTGAAACTGCTTTATGGTGTCAAGTTTCAAAGAGCTAGCACAAACCGTGTTTGATTTAGAGTTCCAAATACATGTATCCCTATACGAGAAAACAGAGTGAAACCTCAAAATGAAACCGGTTACTGCCAACGAACGGTTTCACCTAGAAGAACGAAATTTGGCGAGCCAAGTGGGATTGGTGTACTGATCATTACCTGAAAGTTTCATCAAGATTGGGTGAAAAAGTGTGTGCTGAGATTTCAGGCAACTCGTAGTTTTTTGGAAGCTTGGCAGGCCCTTTCCATGAAAGTGATTCTCGCCAGTCTCTGCTTAGGGCTACATCAACAGCAAACAAACCATAGAGTTAGAACTTGAAACTGCTTTATGGTGTCAAGTTTCAAAGAGCTAGCACAAACCGTGTTTGATTTAGAGTTCCAAATACATGTATCCCTATAGGAGAAAACAGAGTGAAACCTCAAAATGAAACCGGTTACTGCCAACGAACGGTTTCA
Source organism: Ictidomys tridecemlineatus (assembly GCF_052094955.1). NCBI lineage: Eukaryota > Metazoa > Chordata > Mammalia > Rodentia > Sciuridae > Ictidomys > Ictidomys tridecemlineatus. Next base: position 21,320 of record NW_027525005.1, read on the forward strand.
CCTAGAAGAACGAAATTTGGCGAGCCAAGTGGGATTGGGGTACTGATCATTACCTGAAAGTTTCATCAAGGTTGGGTGAAAAAGTGTGTGCTGAGATTTCAGGCAACTCGTAGTTTTTTGGAAGCTTGGCAGGCCCTTTCCATGAAAGTGATTCTCGCCAGTCTCTGCTTAGGGCTACATCAACAGCAAACAAACCATAGAGATAGAACTTGAAACTGCTTTATGGTGTCAAGTTTCAAAGAGCTAGCACAAACCGTGTTTGATTTAGAGTTCCAAATACATGTATCCCTATAGGAGAAAACAGAGTGAAACCTCAAAATGAAACCGGTTACTGCCAAAGAACGGTTTCACCTAGAAGAACGAAATTTGGCGAGCCAAGTGGGATTGGGGTACTGATCATTACCTGAAAGTTTCATCAAGGTTGGGTGAAAAAGTGTGTGCTGAGATTTCAGGCAACTCGTAGTTTTTTGGAAGCTTGGCAGGCCCTTTCCATGAAAGTGATTCTCGCCAGTCTCTGCTTAGGGCTACATCAACAGCAAACAAACCATAGAGATAGAACTTGAAACTGCTTTATGGTGTCAAGTTTCAAAGAGCTAGCACAAACCGTGTTTGATTTAGAGTTCCAAATACATGTATCCCTATAGGAGAAAACAGAGTGAAACCTCAAAATGAAACCGGTTACTGCCAACGAACGGTTTCACCTAGAAGAACGAAATTTGGCGAGCCAAGTGGGATTGGTGTACTGATCATTACCTGAAAGTTTCATCAAGGTTGGGTGAAAAAGTGTGTGCTGAGATTTCAGGCAACTCGTAGTTTTTTGGAAGCTTGGCAGTCCCTTTCGATGAAAGTGATTCTCGCCAGTCTCTGCTTAGGGCTACATCAACAGCAAACAAACCATAGAGATAGAACTTGAAACTGCTTTATGGTGTCAAGTTTCAAAGAGCTAGCACAAACCGTGTTTGATTTAGAGTTCCAAATACATGTATCCCTATAGGAGAAAACAGAGTGAAACCTCAAAATGAAACCGGTTACTGCCAACGAACGGTTTCACCTAGAAGAACGAAATTTGGCGAGCCAAGTGGGATTGGGGTACTGATCATTACCTGAAAGTTTCATCAAGATTGGGTGAAAAAGTGTGTGCTGAGATTTCAGGCAACCTGTAGTTTTTTGGAAGCTTGGCAGGCCCTTTCGATGAAAGTGATTCTCGCCAGTCTCTGCTTAGGGCTACATCAACAGCAAACAAACCATAGAGATAGAACTTGAAACTGCTTTATGGTGTCAAGTTTCAAAGAGCTAGCACAAACCGTGTTTGATTTAGAGTTCCAAATACATGTATCCCTATAGGAGAAAACAGAGTGAAACCTCAAAATGAAACCGGTTACTGCCAACGAACGGTTTCACCTAGAAGAACGAAATTTGGCGAGCCAAGTGGGATTGGGGTACTGATCATTACCTGAAAGTTTCATCAAGGTTGGGTGAAAAAGTGTGTGCTGAGATTTCAGGCAACTCGTAGTTTTTTGGAAGCTTGGCAGGCCCTTTCCATGAAAGTGATTCTCGCCAGTCTCTGCGTAGGGCTACATCAACAGCAAACAAACCATTGAGTTAGAACTTGAAACTGCTTTATGGTGTCAAGTTTCAAAGAGCTAGCACAAACCGTGTTTGATTTAGAGTTCCAAATACATGTATCCCTATAGGAGAAAACAGAGTGAAACCTCAAAATGAAACCGGTTACTGCCAACGAACGGTTTCACCTAGAAGAACGAAATTTGGCGAGCCAAGTGGGATTGGGGTACTGATCATTACCTGAAAGTTTCATCAAGGTTGGGTGAAAAAGTGTGTGCTGAGATTTCAGGCAACTCGTAGTTTTTTGGAAGCTTGGCAGGCCCTTTCGATGAAAGTGATTCTCGCCAGTCTCTGCTTAGGGCTACATCAACAGCAAACAAACCATAGAGATAGAACTTGAAACTGCTTTAGGGTGTCAAGTTTCAAAGAGCTAGCACAAACCGTGTTTGATTTAGAGTTCCAAATACATGTATCCCTATAGGAGAAAACAGAGTGAAACCTCAAAATGAAACCGGTTACTGCCAAAAACGGTTTCACCTAGAAGAACGAAATTTGGCGAGCCAAGTGGGATTGGGGTACTGATCATTACCTGAAAGTTTCATCAAGGTTGGGTGAAAAAGTGTGTGCTGAGATTTCAGGCAACTCGTAGTTTTTTGGAAGCTTGGCAGGCCCTTTCCATGAAAGTGATTCTCGACAGTCTCTGCTTAGGGCTACATCAACAGCAAACAAACCATAGAGATAGAACTTGAAACTGATTTATGGTGTCAAGTTTCAAAGAGCTAGCACAAACAGTGTTTGATTTAGAGTTCCAAATACATGTATCCCTATAGGAGAAAACAGAGTGAAACCTCAAAATGAAACCAGTTACTGCCAACGAACGGTTTCACCTAGAAGAATGAAATTTGATGAGCCAAGTGGGATTGGTGTACTGATCATTACCTGAAAGTTTCATCAAGGTTGGGTGAAAAAGTGTGTGCTGAGATTTCAGGCAACTCGTAGTTTTTTGGAAGCTTGGCAGGCCCTTTCCATGAAAGTGATTCTCGCCAGTCTCTGCTTAGGGCTACATCAACAGCAAACAAACCATAGAGATAGAACTTGAAACTGTTTTATGGTGTCAAGTTTCAAAGAGCTAGCACGAACCGTGTTTGATTTAGAGTTCCAAATACATGTATCCCTATAGGAGAAAACAGAGTGAAACCTCAAAATGAAACCGGTTACTGCCAATGAACGGTTTCACCTAGAAGAATGAAATTTGGCGAGCCAAGTGGGATTGGTGTACTGATCATTACCTGAAAGTTTCATCAAGTTTGGGTGAAAAAGTGTGTGCTGAGATTTCAGGCAACTCGTAGTTTTTTGGAAGCTTGGCAGGCCCTTTCCATGAAAGTGATTCTCGCCAGTCTCTGCTTAGGGCTACATCAACAGCAAACAAACCATAGAGATAGAACTTGAAACTGCTTTATGGTGTCAAGTTTCATAGAGCTAGCACAAACCGTGTTTGATTTAGAGTTCCAAATACATGTATCTCTATATTAGAAAACAGAGTGAAACCTCAAAATGAAACCGGTTACTGCCAACGAACGGTTTCACCTAGAAGAACGAAATTTGATGAGCCAAGTGGGATTGGTGTACTGATCATTACCTGAAAGTTTCATCAAGGTTGGGTGAAAAAGTGTGTGCTGAGATTTCAGGCAACTCGTAGTTTTTTGGAAGCTTGGCAGGCCCTTTCCATGAAAGTGATTCTCGCCAGTCTCTGCTTAGGGCTACATCAACAGCAAACAAACCATAGAGATAGAACTTGAAACTGCTTTATGGTGTCAAGTTTCAAAGAGCTAGCACGAACCGTGTTTGATTTAGAGTTCCAAATACATGTATCCCTATAGGAGGAAAACAGAGTGAAACCTCAAAATGAAACCGGTTACTGCCAATGAACGGTTTCACCTAGAAGAACGAAATTTGGCGAGCCAAGTGGGAATAGTGTACTGATCATTACCTGAAAGTTTCATCAAGATTGGGTGAAAAAGTGTGTGCTGAGATTTCAGGCAACTCGTAGTTTTTTGGAAGCTTGGCAGGCCCTTTCCATGTAAGTGATTCTCGCCAGTCTCTGCTTAGGGCTACATCAACAGCAAACAAACCATAGAGATAGAACTTGAAACTGCTTTATGGTGTCAAGTTTCAAAGAGCTAGCTCAAACCGTGTTTGATTTAGAGTTCCAAATACATGTATCTCTATATTAGAAAACAGAGTGAAACCTCAAAATGAAACC
>NW_027525006.1:0-25116 GCF_052094955.1 Ictidomys tridecemlineatus
GGACTTTTACAGAGAGAAGAGTTTTGGAGACTGGGTAGAAGAAGGATCGTTGAAGAGAGCAGATGTTGGAGGACTGGGGTGCAGAAGGACTGTTACACAGAGCACAGGTTGGAGACTGGGTGCAGAAAGACTGTTGCAGAAAACTAGTGTGGAGACTGGAGTGAAGAAGAACCGTTGCAGAGAGCAGAGGTTGGAGACTGAGGTGCATAAAGATTGTTACAGAGAGCAGAGTTTGTAGACTGAGGTGGAGAAGTACAGTTAAAGATAGCACAATTTCCTGACTGGGTTGCAGAAGGATATTACAGAGAGCATTTTGTAGACTGAAGTTCAGAAGGACTGTTACAGAGAGCAAAGTTTGGAAATTCGGGTGCAGAAGGATTTTTGCAGAGAGCCAAGTTTTCAGACTGAGGTGCAGAAGGACTATTTCAGAGAGCAGATGTTGGATCCTGGGATGTAGAAGGACCATTGCAGAGAGCAGAAGTTGGAGCCTGGGAAGAAGAAGGATCGTTGCAGAGAGTAGATGTTGGAGACTGAGGTGCATAAGGATTGTTACAGAGAGCAGAAGTTGGAGACTGGGGTGCAGAAGGACTCTTGCACAGAGCAGAGGTTGGAGCCTGCAGTTAAGAAGGATCCTTTCAGAGAGCAGAGATTGGAGACTGGGGTGAAGAAGGCCTGTTACAGAGAGCAGAGTTTTTAGACTGATGTGCAGAAGGACTGTTAAAGATAACACAATTTCCTGACTGGGTTGCAGAAGGATATTTCAGAGAGCATTTTGTAGACTGAGGTTCAGAAGGACTGTTACAGAGAGCAATGTTTGGAAACTCGGGTGCAGAAGAATTTTTGCAGAGAGCTGAGTTTTCAGACTGAGGTGCAGAAGGACTATTTCAGAGAGCAGATGTTTGATCCAGGGATGTAGAAGGACCATTGCAGAGAGCAGAGGTTGGAGCCTGGGGAGAAGAAGGATCGTTGCAAAGAGCAGATGTTGGAGACTGGGGTGCAGAATTACTATTAAAGAGAGCACAGGTCTGAGACTGAGGTGCAGAAAGATCATTTCTGAGTGCAGAAGTTTGAGACTGGGGTGCAGAAAGACTGTTACAGATTGCAGAACTTGGATACTGAGGTGCAGAATGACTTTTACAGAGAGGAGATGTTGGAGACTGGGGTGCAAAAGGATTCTTAAAGAGAGAAGAGGATGGAGACTGGGGTGAAAAAGGATCATTGCAGCATGCAGAGGTTGAAGAATGAGGTGTAGAAATATCGCTACAGAGACCAGAGGTTGGAGACTGGGGTGCAGCAGGACAGTTACAGAGAGCACAGGTTGGAGACTTGGGTGTAGAAGAAATGTTGCAGAGAGCAGAGGTTGGAGACTGGGGTGTAAAAGTACTGAAGCAGAGAGCAGAGGTTGTAGACTGGGGTGCAGAAGGACTGTTGCAGAGAGCAGTTGTTTGAGACTAAGATGCAGAAGGATCATTGCAGAGAGCAGAGGTTAAAGACTATGGTTTAGAAGGTCTGTTGCAGAGAGAAGAGGTTGGAGACTGAGGTGCAGAAGGATCATTGCAGCGAGAAGAGGTTGGAGACTGGGGTGCAGAAGACCTGTTACAGAGAGCAGAGGTTGGAGACTGGGGTACAGAAGGATTGTTGCAGACATCAGAGTTTCAGACTGAGGCTTAGAAGGAATCATACAGAGAGCAGAGGTTGAAATCTGAAGTTCAGAAGGACTGTTACAGAAAGCATACGTTGGCAATTGGGGTGCAGAAGGTTGGAGACTGAGGTGCAGAAAGACTTTTACAGAGACCAGAGTTTGGATACTGGGGTGCAGAAGGACTGTTACAGATAGGAGAGTACAGAGAAACGGATGCAAAAGGATCTTACAGAGAGCAGAATCTGGCAACAGTGGTGAAGAAGGACTGTTGCAAAGAGCAGAGGTTGGAGACTGAGGTTCAGAAGGATCGTTGCAGAGAAAAGAGGTTGGAGACTGGGGTGCAGAAAGACTGTTACAGAGAGCAGAGTTTCGAGATTGGGGTTCTGAAGAACTGTTACAGAGAGCAGAGGTTGGAGACTGGGGTGCATTAAGCCTGTTACAGAGAGCAGAGTTAGGAGATTGAGGTGCAGAAGGACTGTTACACAGAACAGAGGTTGGAGACTGAGGTGCCAAAGGACCATTACAGAGAGCAGAGGTTGGAGACTGAGGTGCAGAAGGATTGGTACAGACAGAAGAGGATGGAGACTAGGTGTAGAATGACTGTTACAGAGTGCAGAGTTTGGAAACTGTGGTTCAGAAGGATCGTTTCAGAAGTAGAGGTTGGAGACTGAGGTGCAGAAAGATCGTTACAGAGAGCAGAGGTTGGAGACTGGGGTCAGAAAGACAGTTACAGAGAGCACAGTTTGGAGATAGGGTTCAGAAAAAATGTTGCAGTGATCAGAGATTGGGGACTGCGGTACAGAAGTACTGTTACAAAGAGCAGAGGGTGGAGACTGGGGTGCAGAAGGAATGTCACCTAGAGCACAGTTTGGAAACTGGGTTGGAGAAGGATTTTACAGAGAGCAGAGGCTGGAGACTGGGGTCAGAATTACTGTTGAAAAGAACAAACGTTGGAGACTGGGGTGCAGAAGGATCATTGCAGAGAGCAGAGGTTGGAAACTCTGGTGCAGAAGGATCCCTACAGAGAGCAGAGTTTGGAGACAGGGGTGCAGTGTGATAGTTACAGAGAGCACAGGTTAGAGACTGGGGTGCAGAAGAAATGTTGAAGAGAGCAGAGGTTGGAGAATGGGGTGCAGAAGGACTGTACCAGAGAGCAGAGGTTGGAGACTGTGGTGTAGAAGGACTGTTGCAGAGAGCAGACATTGGAAACTGGGATGCAGAAGGATCGTTGCAGAGAGCAGATATTGGAGACTGGTGTGTAGAAGGACTTTTGCACAGAGCAGAAGTTTGAGACTGGGGTGCAGAAGGACCTTTGCAGAGAGAAGAGTTTGGACACTGAGGTGCAGAAGGACTGTTACAGAGAGCAGAGGTTTCAGACTGAGGTGCAGAATAACTGATACGGAAAGTAGAGTTTGGCGACTGAGATGCAGAAGGATTGTTACAGAGAGCAGAGTTTGAAGCCTGGGTTGCAGAAGGACTGCTGCAGAGAACAGAGTTTGGATACTGGGGTGCAGAAGAGCCATTGCAGAGAGATGAGGTTGAAGACTCTGGTGCAGAAGGACTGTTGCAGAGAGCAGAGGTTGGAGACTGAGTTGAAGAAGAATCGTTGCAGAGAGAAGAGGATGGAGACTGTGGTGCAGAAGGCCTGTTACAGAGAGCAGACTTTGGAAAGTGAGTAGCAGAAGACCTGTTACAGAGAGCAGATATTTGAGACTGGGGTACAGAAGGATTGTTACAGAGAGCAGAGGTTGGAGTTTGAGATGCAGAAGGACTGTTTCAGAAAACAGAGGTTGGCAATTGGGGTGCAGAAGTACCGTTATAGAGAAAAAAGCTTCGATACTGCGGTACAGAAGTACTGTTACAGTGAGCAGAGTTTGGAGACTGGGGTGAAGAAGGACTGTTACAGAGAGCAGACGTTGGAGACAGAGGTGCAATCGGATTGTTACAGGGAGCAGTAACTGGAGACTAGGGTGCAGAAGGACCATTACAGAGATGAAAGGATAAAGACTGAGGTGCAGAAGGACTTTTATAGAGAGCAGAGTTTGAAGACTGAGGTGCAGAAAGATCGTTGCAGAGAAAAGAGTTTGGAGACTGGGGTGCAGAAGGACTCTTACAGAAAGCAGAGGTTGGCAATTGGGGAGCAGATGGACCGTTACAAAGAGAATAGGTTGAAGACTGTGATACAAAAGGACTTTTACAGAGAGCAGAGTTTGGAGACTGGATAGAAGAAGGATCGTTGAAGAGAGCAGATGTTGGAGACTGGGGTGCAGAAGGACTGTCACAGAGAGCACAGCTTGGAGACTGGGGTGCAGAAGAAATGTTGCAGAGAGTAGAGTTTGGAGACTTGGGTGCAGAAGGACTGATACAGAGAGCAGAGGTTGGAGACTGGGGTGCAGAAGGACCGTTACAGATTGCAGAGGTTGGATACTGAGGTGCAGAAGAACTTTTATAGAGAGGAGAGGTTGGAGACAGGGGTGTCAAAGGATTCTTACAGAGAGCAGAGGATGGAGACTGGGGTGCAGAAGGAGTGTTACAGAGAGCAGAGTTTGGAGATTGGGGTTCAGAAGAACTGTTACAGAAAGCAGAGGTTGGAGACTGTGGTCCAGAAGGCCTGTTACAAAGAGCAGAGTTTGGACATTAGGTGCAGAAGGATCCTTACAGAGAGCAGAGGTTAGAGACTGCCGTACAGGAGGACAGTTACAGAGAGCAGAGTTTGGAGACTGGGGTGCAGAATGACCATTGCAGAGAGAAGATTTGGGAGACTGGGATGCAGAAGGATCGTTGCAGAGAGCAGAGATTGGAGACAGAGGTGCAGAAGGATCGCTAGAGAGAGCAGAGTCTGGAGACCGGGGTGCAGTAGGATAGTTTCAGCGAGCACAGTTTGGAGACTGGGGTGCAGAAGAAATGTTGCAGAGTGCAGAGGTTTGAGACTAGGTTGCAGAAGAACTATAGCAGAGAGAAGAGGTTGGAGACTGTGGTGTAGTAGGACTGTTGCAGAGAGCAGACGTTGGAGACTGGATGTAGAAAGATTGTTGCAGAGAGCAGATGTTGGATACTGGGGTATTTTAAGACGTTTGCAGAGAACAGAGGTTGGAGACTGGGGTGCAGGTGGACTGTTTCAGAGAGCAGAGTTTGGAGACTGAGGTGCAGAATGATCGTTGCAGGGAGAAGAGATTGGAGACTGGGGTGCAGACGGCCTCTTACAGAGAGCAGAGTTTGGAGACTGAGTTGCAGAAGACCTGTTACAGAGAGCAGAGGTTGGAGACTGGGGTTCAGAAGGATTGTTACAGAAAGCACCTTTTGGAGACTGGCGTGCAGAAGGATCGTTGCAGAGAGCAGACGTTTCAGACTGAGGCTTAGAAGGACTGTTACAGAGAGCAGAGGTTGGAATCTGAGGTGCAGAAGGACTGTTACAGAAAGCAGAGGTTGGCAATTGGGGTGCAGGAGGAAAGTTACAGAGAGATGAGGTTGGAGATGGCGGTACAGAAGGACTGTTAGAGAGAGCAGAGTTCGGAGACTTTGGTGCAGAAGGACCGTTGTAGAGAGTAGATGTTGAAGACTAGGGTGCAGAGGACTGTTGAAGAGAGCAGACATTGGAGAATGTGATGCAGAAGGATCGTTTCAGAGAGCAGATGTTGGAGACTGGTTTGTAGAAAAATTTTTACAGAGAGAAGGTTTTGGAGACTGGGGTGCAGAAGGACTGTTGCAGAGAGCAGAGGTTAGAGACTGATATGAAGAAGGACTGTTACAGAGAGCAGGGGTTTTAGACTGGGGTGCAGAATAACTAATACGGAAAGTAGAGTTTGGAGACTGGGTTAAAGAAGGACTGTTATAGTGAACAGTGTTTGGAGACTGGGGTGCAGAAGTAATGTAACAGACAGTATAGGTTGGAGACTGAGGTGCAGAAAGACTGTTACAGACAGTAGAGGTTTTAGACTGTGGTGAAGAATAACTAATACGGAAAGTAGAGTTTAGAGACTGGGGTTCAGAAGGACTGTTACAGAGAGCAGAGTTTTTAGCCTGGGGTGCAGAAGGACAGCTGCAGAAAACAGAGGTTGCATAGTAGGGTGCACAAGGGCCATTGCAGAAAGATGAGGTTGGAGACTGAGGTGCAGAATGACTGTTACAGAGAACAAAGTTTGGAGAACGGGGTGCAGAAGGATCATACAGAGAGCAGACGTTGGAAACTGGGATGCAGAAGGTTCCTTGCAGACAGCAGAGGTTGGAGACTGGGGTGTAGAAAGACTTTTGCAGAGAGGAGAGTTTGTAGACTGGGGTGCAGAAGGCCTGTTACAGAGAGCAGAGTTTGGAGACTGGCTTGCAGGAGACCTGTTACAGAGAGCATATTTTGGAGACTGGGGTGCAGAAGGATTTTTACAGATAGCACAGTTTGGAGACTGGTGTTTAGAAGGATTGTTGCAGAGAGCAGAATTTTCAGACTGAGGCTTAGAAGGATTGTTACAGAGAGCAGAGTTTGGAAATTGGGGTGCAGAAGAACCATTATAGAGAGAAGAGTTTTGAGACTGCTGTACAGAAGGACTGGTACAGAGAGCAGAGTTTGAAGACTGGGGTGCAGAAGGACCGTTGCAGAGAGCAGATTTGGGAGACTTGGATGCAGAAGGATCGTTGCAGAGAGCAGAGGTTGGAGACAGAGGTGCAGAAGGATCGCTACAGAGAGCAGAGTCTGGAGACCGGGGTGCAGTAAGATAGTTTCAGAGAGCACAGGTTGGAGACAGTGGTGCAGAAGTACTGTAGCTGCGAGAAGAGGTTGGAGACTGGGGTGTAAAAGGACTGCTGCAGAGAGCAGAGGTTGGTGACTGGGGTGCAGCAAGAAAGTTACAGAGAGCACAGATTGGAGACTTTGGTGCAGAAGAAATGTTGCAGAGAGCAGAGGTTGGAGACTGGGGTGCAGAAGTACTGTAGCTGCGAGAAGAGGTTGGAGACTGGGGTGCAGAAGGACTGTTGCAGAGAGCAGAGGTTGGAGACTGAGGTGCAGAAGGATTGGTAAAGAGAGAAGAGTTTGGAGACTAGGTGTTGAAGGACTGTTACAGAGTGCAGAGGTTGGAAACTCTCGTGCAGAAGGATCGTTGCAGAGAGCAGAGATTGGAAACTGAGGTGCAGAAGGATCCTTGCAGAGAGAAGAGGTGGAGACTAAGGTACAGCAGGATCGTTGCAGAGAGAAGAGTTTGGAGACTGAGGTGCAGAAGGATCGTTACAGACAGAAGAAGTTGGAATCTGAGGTGCAGAAGGACTGTTACAGAAAGCAGAGGTTTGCAATTGCGGTGCAGAAGGTCAGGTATAGTGAGAAGAGGTTGGAGACTGCGGTACAGAAGGACTGTTAGAGAGAGCAGAGTTTTGAGACTTTGTTGAAGAAGGACCGTTGTAGAAAGCAGATGTTGGAGACTGAGGTGCAGAAGGACTGTTACAGAGAGCAGACGTTGGAGACTGAGGTGCAGAAGGATAGTTACAGAGATCACAGTTTGGAGACTGGGGTGCAGAAGAAATGTTGAAGAGAGCAGTGGTTGGAGACTGGGGTGTAGAAGGACTGTAGCAGAGAACAGAGTTTGGAGGCTGGGGTGTAGAAGGACGGTTGCAGAGAGCAGACATTGGAGACTGGAATGCAGAAGGATTGTTGCAGAGAGCTGATGTTGGAGACTGGTGTGTAGAAGGACTTTTGCACAGAACAGAGGTTGGAGACTGGGGTGCAGAAGGACTGTTGCGGAGAGCAGAGTTTGGACACTGAGGTTAAGAAGGACTGTTACAGAGAGCAGAGGTTTTAGACTGGGGTGCAGAATAACTGATACGGAAAGTAGCGATTGGAGACTGGGGTGCATTAGGACTGTTACAGAGAGCAGAGTTTGGAGCCTGGGTAGCAGAAGGACTGTTACAGAGAACAGAGGTTGGATAATGGGGTGCAGAAGGGCCGTTGCAGTAAGATGAGATTGGAGACTGAGGTGCAGAATGACTGTTACAGAGACGAAAGTTTGGAGATCGGGGTGCAGAAGGATCTTACAGAGAGCAGAGGTTGGAGACTGGGGGGCAGAATGATTGTTACTGAGAACAGATGTTTGAGACTGGGTTGCAGAACGATTGGTACTGATAGCACAGTTTGGAGACTAGGGTTTAGACAGATTGTAGCAGAGAGCAGAGGTTTCAGACTGAGGTGCAGAAGAAATGTTGCAGTGAGCAGAGATTGAAGACTGCAGTACAGAAGTACTGTTACAAAGAGCAGAGGGTGGAGACTGAGGTGCAGAAGGAATGTCACCTAGAGCAGAGTTTGGAAACTCTGCTGGATGTTACAGAGAGCAGAGGCTTGAGACTTGGGTCAGAAGGATCGTTGCAGAGAGTAGAGGTTGGAGACTGAGGTGCAGAAGGATCGCTACAGAGAGCAGAGTTTGGAGACCAGGGTGCAGTAGGATAGTTACGGAGAGCACAGTTTAAAGACTGGGGTGCAGAAGAGATTTTGCAGAGAGTAGAGGTTGGAGACTGGGGTGCAGAAAGACTGTTTCAGAAAGCAGAGGTTGGCAATTGGGTTGGGGAAGTACCTTTATAGAGAGAAGAGGTTGAAGACTGCGGTACAGAAGGACTGTTATAGAGAGCAGACGTTGGAGACAGAGGTGCAGAAAGATTGTTACAGAGATCAGAAATTGGAGACTTGGGTGCAGAAAAACTATTACAGAGAGCAAAGAATGGAGACTGAGGTGCAGAAGGACTTTTACAAAGAGCTGAGGTTGGTGACTGAGGTGCAGAAGGATCGTTGCAGAGAGAAGAGTTTGGAGATTTGGTTTCAGAAGGACTGTTACAGAAAGCAGAGGTTGGCAATAGGGGAGCAGATGGACCATTACAAAGAGAAGAGGTTGGAGACTGCAATACAAAAGGTCTTTTAAAGAGAGCAGACTTTGGAGACTGGGTAGAGGAAGGTTCGTTTCAGAGAGCAGATGTTGGAGACTGGGGTGCAGAAGGACTGTTACAGAGAGCAAAGGTTGGAGACTGGGGTGCAGAAGAAATGTTGTAGAGTTCAGAGTTTGGAGACTTGTGTGCAGAATTACTGATACAGAGAGCAAAGTTTGGAGACTGGGGTGCAGAAGGATCGTTGCAGAGAGCAGAGGTTAGAAACTAATGTGCAGAAGGATCGTTACACAGAGCAGAGTTTGGTTACTGCGGTGCAGAAGGACTGTTGCAGAAAGCAGAGGTTGGTGACTGTGGTGCAGAAGGACTTTTACAGAGAGCAGAAGTTGGAGACTGTGTGTAGAAGAATTGTTGTAGAGAGCTGAGGTTGGAGACTGAGGTGAAGAAGGATCGTTGGAGAGAGAAGAGGTTGGAGACTCGGGTGCAGAAGGCCTGTTACAGAGAGCAGAGATTGGAGACTGTGGTGCAGAAGGCCTGGTGTAGAGAGCAGAGTTTGCAGACTGGGGTGCAGAAGGACTGTTATAGATAGCACAATTTCGAGACTAGGTTGCAGAAGGATCTTTCAGAGAGCAATTTGGAGACTGAGGTTCAGAAGGACTGTTACAGAGAGCAACGGTTAAAAACTCGGGTGCAGAAAGATTTTGGCAGAGAGCAGAGTTTTCAGACTGAGGTGCAGAAGTACTGTTTCAGAGAGCAGAGGTTGGAGACTGAGGTGCAGAAGGATCTTTGAAGGAAGAAGAGGTTGGAGACTGGGGTGCAGACGGCCTCTTACAGAGAGCAGAGTTTGGAGACTGGGCTGCAGAAGGATTGGTACAGATAGCACAGTTTTGAGACTGGGGTTTAGAAGGATTGTTGCAGAGACCAGAGGTTTCAGACTGAGGCTTAGAAGGACTGTTACAGAGAGCAGAGGTTGGAGTCTGAGGTACAGAAAGACTGTTTCAGAAAGCAGAGGTTGGCATTTGGGGTTCAGAAGTACCTTTATAGAGAGAAGAGTTTGGAGACTGCAGTATAGAAGGACTGTTACAGAGAGCAGACATTGGAGACAGAGGTGCAGAAGGATTGCTACAGAGAGCAGAGATTGGGGACTGGGGTGCAGAAAGACTATTACAGAGAGCAAAGGATGGAGACTGAGGTGTAAAAGGACTTTTACAGAGAGCACAGTTTGGAGACTGAGGTGCAGAAGGATCGTTGCAGAGAGAAGAGTTTTGAGACTGGGGTGCAGAAGGAGTGTTACAGAGAGCAGAGTCTGGAGACTGGGGTGCAGAAAGAGTGTTACAGAGAGAAGAGTTTTCAGACTGAGGTGCGGAATGACTGTTACAGAGAGCAGATTTTGGAAACTGGGATGTAGAATGACGATTGCAGAGAGCAGAGGTTGGAGCCTGGGGAGAAGAAGGATTGCTGCAGGGAGCAGTGGTTTTAGACTGGGGTGCAGAAGGACTATTAAAGAGAGCAGAAGTTGGAGACTGAGGTGCAGAGAGATCATTTTTGAGTGCAGAGGTTTCAGACTGGGGTGCAGAAGGACTCTTACAGATTGCAGAACTTGGAGACTTTGGTGCAGAAGGACTTCTACAGAGAGGAGTGATTGGAGACTGGGATGCAAAAGGATTCTTACAGATAGCAGAGAATGGAGACTGGGGTGCAGAAGGATCATTGCAGAGAGCAGAGGTTGGAGAATGAGATGAAGAAGGATCGCTACAGAGAGCAAAGATTTGAGACTGGGGTGCAGCAGGACAGTTACAGAGATCACAGGTTAAAGACTTGGGTGTAGAAGAAATGCTGCAGAGAGCAGAGGTGGGAGCCTGGGTTGCAGAAGTACTGTATCAGAGAGAAGAGTTTGGAGAATGGGGTGCAGAAGGACTGTTGCAGAGAGCAGTTGTTGGAGACTGAAATGCAGAAGGATCATTGCAGAGAGCAGAGGTTGGAGACTGTGGTTCAGAAGGTCTGTTGCAGAGAAAAGAGGTTGGAAACTGAGGTGCAGAAGGATCGTTGCAGAGAGAAGAGGTTGAAGATGGGGGTGCAGAAGACCTGTTGCAGAGAGCAGAGGTTGGAGACTAGGGTGCAAAAGGATTGTTACAGATAGAACAGTTTGGAGACTGGGGTGCAGAAGGATCGTTGCAGACAGCAGAGGTTTCAGACTGAGGCTTAGAAGGACTGTTACAGAGAGCAAAGGTTGGAATCTGAGGTGCAGAAGGAGTGTTACAGAAAGCAGAGGTTCGCAATTGGGGTGCAGAAAGACCGTTATAGAGAGAAGTGGTTGGATACGGCGGTACAGAAGGACTGTTAGAGAGAGCAGAGTTTGGAGACTTTGGTTCATAAGGACCGTTGAAGAGAGCAGATGTTTGAGACTAGGGTTCAGAAGGACTGTTACAGAGAGCAGACGTTGGAGACTGAGGTGCAGATGGATTGATAACGAGAGCAGATTTTGGAGACTGGGGTACAGAAGAACCATTACAGAGAGCAAAGTTTGGAGACTGAGGTGCAGAAGGACTTTTAGAGAGAGCAGAGGTTGGATACTGGGGTGAAGAAAGACTGTAACCGAGAGGAAGGTTTGGAGAAAGGTTGCAAAAGGATCTTAGACAGAGCAGAGTCTGGAGACCGGGGTGCAGAAGGACTGTTGCAGAGAAGAGATGATGGAGACTGAGGTTCAGAAAGATCGTTGCAGAGAAAAGAGTTTGTAGACTTGGGTGCAGGAAGACTGTTACAGAGAGCAGAGATTCGAGATTGGGGTGCAGAAGAACTGGTACAGTGAGCAGAGATTGGAGACTGGGGTGCAGAAGGACTGTTCCAGAGAGCAGAGGTTGGAGACTGAGGTGCAGAAGGATTGGTACAGAGAGAAGAGTTTGGAGCCTAGGTGTTGAAGGACTGTTACAGAGTGCAGAGGTTGGATACTCTGGTGCAGAAGGATCCTTGCAGAGAGCAGAGGTTGGAAACTGAGGTTCAGAAGGATCGTTGCAGAGAGCAGAGGTTGGAGACTGCGGTGCATAAGGATCGTTGCAGAGAGTAGAGTTTGGAGACTGAGTTGCAGAAGGATCGTTACAGAAGTAAGAGTTTGGAATCTGAGGTGCAGAATGACTGTTACAGAAAGCAGAGTTTGGCAATTGTGGTGCAGAAGGACAGTTATAGAGAGAGGAGGTTGACGACTGAGGTACAGAAAGCCCATTGTAGAGAGCAGATATTGGAGAATATGGTGCAGAAGGACTGTTACAGAGAGAAGACTTTGGAGACTGAGGTGCAGGAGGATTGTTAAAGAAAGCAGAGGTTCGAGACTGGGGTTCAGAAGACTGTTACAGAGAATAAATGCTGGAGACTGGGGTGCAGAAAGCCTGTTACACAGAACAGAGTTTGGAGACTGAGGTGCAGAAGGACTGTTAAAGAGAGCAGAGGTTGGAGACTGAGGTGCAGAAGGATTGGTACCTAGAGGAGAGGTTGGACACTGAAGTGTAGAAGGACTGTTACAGAGAGCAGAGGTTGGAAACTCTCATGCAGAAGGATTGTTGCAGAGAGCAGAGGTTGGAGACTGAGGTGCAGAAGGATCTTTGCAGAGAGAAGAGTTTGGAGACTGAGGTTCAGAAGGATCGTTACAGACAGAAGAAGTTGGAATCTGAGGTGCAGAAGGACTGTTACAGAGATCAGAGTTTGGGGACTGGGGTGCAGAAGACCTGTTGCAGAGAGCAGAGGTTGGAGACTAGGATGCAAAAGGATTGTTACAGATAGCACAGTTTGGAGACTGGGGTGCAGAAGGATTGTTGCAGAAAACAGAGGTTTCAGACTGAGGCTTAGAAAGACTATTACAGAGAGCAGAGTTTGGAATCTGAGGTGCAGAAGGAGTGTTACAGAAAGCAGAGGTTCGCTATTGGGGTGCAGAAGGACCGTTATAGAGAGAAGATGTTTGATACGACGGTGCAGAAGGACTGTTAGAGAGAGCAGAGTTTGGAGACTTTGGTTCAGAAGGACCGTTGAAGAGAGCAGATGTTTGAGATTAGGGTTCAGAAGGACCGTTACAGAGAGCAGACGTTGGAGACTGAGGTGCAGATGGATTGATACAGAGAGAAGAGTTTGGAGACTGGGGTACAGAAGGACCATTACAGAGAGCAAAGGTTGGAGACTGAGGTGCAGAAGGACTTTTAGAGAGAGCAGAGGTTGGATCCTGGGGTGCAGAAGGACTGTAACCGAGAGGAAGGTTTGGAGAAAGGGTTGCAAAAGGATCTTACACAGAGCAGAGTCTGGAGACCGGGGTGCAGTAGGACTGTTGCAGAGAGGAGAGGATGGAGACTGAATTTCAGAAGGATCATTGCAGAGAAAAGTGGTTGGAGACTGGGGTGCAGAAAGACTGTTACAGAGAGCAGAGATTCGAGATTGGGGTGCAGAAGAACTGGTACAGTGAGCAGAGGTTGGAGACTGAGGTGCAGAAGGATTGGTACAGAGAGAAGAGTTTGGAGCCTAGGTGTTGAAGGACTGTTACAAAGTGCAGAGGTTGGATACTCTGGTGCAGAAGGATCCTTGCAGAGAGAAGAGGTTGGAAACTGAGGTGCAGAAGGATCGTTGCAGAGAGCAGAGGTTGGAGACTGCGGTGCATAAGTTTCGTTGCAGAGAGCAGAGTTTGGAGACTGAGTTGCAGAAGGATCGTTACAGAAGTAAGAGTTTGGAATCTGAGGTGCAGAATGACTGTTACAGAAAGCAGAGTTTGGCAATTGTGGTGCAGAAGGACAGTTATAGAGAGAGGAGGTTGACGACTGAGGTACAGAAAGCCCGTTGTAGAGAGCAGATATTGTAGAATATGGTGCAGAAGGACTGTTACAGAGAGAAGACTTTGGAGACTGAGGTGCAGGAGGATTGTTACAGAAAGCAGAGGTTCGAGACTGGGGTTCAGAAGAACTGTTACAGAGAATAAATGCTGGAGACTGGGGTGCAGAAAGCCTGTTACACAGAACAGAGTTTGGAGACTGGGGTGCGGAAGGACTGTTAAAGAGAGCAGAGGTTGGAGACTGAGGTGCAGAAGGATTGGTACAGAGAGGAGATGTTGGACACTGAAGTGTAGAAGGACTGTTACAGAGAGGAGAGGTTGGAAACTGAGGTGCAGAAGGATCGTTGCAGAGAGCAGAGGTTGGAGACTGAGGTGCAGAAGGATCATTACAGAGAGCAGAGTTTGGAGACTGGGGTCAGAAAGACAGTTACAGAGAGCACAGTTTGGAGACTGGGGTGCAGAAGAAATGTTGCAGTGAGCAGAGATTGGAGACTGCGGTACAGAAGTACTGTTACAAAGAGCAGAGGGTGGAGATTGGGGTGCAGAATGAATGTCACCTAGAGCACAGTTTGGAAACTGGGGTGCAGAAAGATATTACAGAGAGCAGAGGCTGGAGACTGGGGTCAGAATGACTGTTGCAGAGAACAGACGTTTGAGACTGGAGTGCAGAAGGATCGTTGCAGAGAGCAGAGGTTGGAAACTGAGGTGCAGAAGGATCGCTACAGAGAGCAGAGTTTGGAGACCGGGGTGCAATAGGATAGTTACAGAGAGCACAGGTTGGAGAATGGGGTGCAGAAGACATGTTGAAGAGAGCAGATGTTGGAGACTGGGGTGCCGAAGGACTGTAGCAGAGAGCAGAGTTTGGAGACTGGGGTGTAGAAGGACAGTTGCAGAGAGCAGACGTTGGAGACTGGGATGCAGAAAGATCGTTGCAGAGAGCAGATATTGGAGACTGGTGTGTAGAAGGACTTTTGCACAGAGCAGAAGTTTGAGACTGGGGTGCAGAAGGACTGTTGCGGAGATTAGAGTTTGGAGTCTGAGGTGCAGAAGGACTGATACAGAGAGCAGAGGTTTCAGACTGGGGTGCAGAATAACTGATACGGAAAGTAGAGTTTGGAGACTGGGGTGCAGAAGAATTGTTAGAGATAGCAGAGTTTGTATCCTGTGGTGCCGAAGGACTGCTGCAGAGAACAGAGGTTGGATACTGGGGTTCAGAAGAGCCATTGCAGAGAGATGAGGTTGGAAACTGAGGTACAGAATGACTGTTACAGAGAGCAAAGTTTGGAGAACGGGGTGGAGAAGGATCTCACAGAGAGCAGAGGTTGAAGACTGGGGTGCAGAAGGACTGTTTCAGAGAGCAGAGGTTGGAGACTGAGTTGAAGATGAATCGTTGCAGAGAGAAAAGGTTGGAGACTGTGGTGCACAAGGCCTGTTACAGAGAGCAGACTTTGGAAACTGAGTTACAGAAGACCTGTTACAGAGAGCAGATGTTTGAGACTAGGGTGCAGAAGGATTGTTACAGATAGCACAGTTTGAAAACTGGGGTTTAGAAAGATTGTTACAGAGAGCAGGGTTTTCAGACTGTGGCTTAGTAGGACTGTTACAGAGAGCAGAGGTTGGAGTTTGAGGTGCAGAAGGACTGTTTCAGAAAATAGAGGTTGGCAATTGGGGTGAAGAAGTACCGTTTTAGAAAGAAGAGGTTGGAGGCTGAGGTACAGAAGGACTGTTACAGTGAGCAGAGTTTGGAGACTGGCGTGCGAAGGAGAGTTACAGAGAGCAGACATTGAAGACAGGTGCAATGGGATTGTTACAGAGAGCAGATGTTGGAGACTGGGGTGCAGAAGGACTGTCACAAAGACCACAGGTTTGAGACTGGGGTGCAGAAGAAATGTTGCAGAGAGCAGAGTTTGGAGACTTGTGTGCAGAAGGACTAATACAGAGAGCAGAGGATGGAGACTGGGGTGCAGTAGGACCGTTACAGATTGCTGAGGTTGGATACTGAGGTGCAGAAAGACTTTTACAGATAGAAGAGGTTGGAGACAGCGGTGTCAAAGGATTCTTACAGAGAGCAGAGGATGGAGACTGGGGTGCAGATGGACTGTTACAGAGAGCAGAGTTTGGAGACTGGGGTGCAGAAGGACTGTTGCAGAGAGCAGAGGTTGGAGACTGAGGTAAAGAATGATCATTGCAGAGAGTAGAGGTTGGAGACTGGGGTGCAGAAGGCCTGTTACAGAGAGCAGAGTTTGGAGACTGTGTTGCAGAAGACTTGTTACAGAGAGAAGATGTTGGGGACTCGGGTGAAGAAGGATTTTACAGATAGCACAGTTTGGAGACTGGGGTTTAGAAGGATTGTTGCAGCGAGCAGAAGTTTCAGACTGAGGCTTAGAAGGACTGTTACAGAGAGCAGAATTTTAAAATTGGGGTGCAGAAGAACCGTTATAGAGAGAAGAGGTTGGAGACTGCCATACAGAAGGACTGTAACACAGAGCAGAGTTTGGAGACTGGGGTTCAGAAGGACCATTGCAGAGAACAGATGTGGGAGACTGGGATGCAGAAGGATCGCTGCAGAGAGCAGAATTTGGAGACTCAAGTGCAGAAGAATCTCTACAGAAAGAAGAGTTTGGAGACCGGGGTGCAATAGGATAGTTTCAGAGAGCACAGGTTGGAGACTGAAGTGCAGAAGAAATGTTGCAGTGAGCAGAGGTTGGAGACTGGGGTGCAGAAGGACTGTAGCAGAGAGCAGAGGTTGAAGACTGGGGTGTAGAAAGACTGTTGCAGAGAGCAGAGATTGGAGACTGGGGTGCAGAAGGACTGTTACAGATAGCACAGTTTCGAGACTGGGTTGCAGAGATCATTTTTTTTTTAAAGAGAGAGTGAGATAGGGGGGTACAGAGAGAGAGAGAGAGAGAGAGAGAGAGAGAGAGAGAGAGAGAGATTTAGAGAGAGAGAGAATTTTAACATTTATTTATTTTTTCTAGTTCTTGGCGGACACAACATCTTTGTTGGTATGTGGTGCTGCTGAGGATCGAACCTGGGCCGCACGCATGCCAGGCGAGCGTGCTACCACTTGAGCCACATCCCCAGCCCCGCAGAGATCATTTTGGAGACAGAGGTGCAGAAGAAGTGTTACAAGAGCAGAGGTTTAAGACTGGGGTGAAGAAGGATTGTTGCAGAGAGTAGCGTTTTCAGACTGAGGTGCAGAAGTACTGTTGCAGAGAGCAGATGTTAGAGACTGGGGTGCAGAAGGATCGCTGCAGAGAGCAGAGGTTGGAGACTTGGTAGCAGAAGACCTATTAAAGAGAGCAGAGTTATAAGACTGGGTTGCAGAGGCCTTTTATAGAGAGCAGACTTTTGAGATTGGGGTGCAGAAGGATTGTTACACAGAGCAGAGTTTGTATAATTGGTTGCAGAAGGATCTTACAGAGAGCAGAGTTTGGAGACTGAGGTGCAGAAGGACTTTTACAGAGAGTAGTGTTTGGAGACTGTGGAGTAGAAGGAACGTTGTATAGAGCAGAGGTTGGAGACTGATGTCCAGAAGAATTTTTACAGAGATCACAGGGTGGAGACTGGAGTGCAGAAGGAGTGTTACAGAGAGCAGAGTTTGGAGATTAGTGTGCAGAAGAACTGTTACCGAGAGCACAGGGTGGAGACTGGGGTGCAGAGGACTGTTGCAGAGTGTAGAGTTTGGAGACTGAGGTGCATAAGAATTGTTACAGAGAGCAGAGTTTGGAGACTGGGGTGCAGAAAGACTAATACAGAAAGTACAGGTTGGAGACTGGGGTGTAGAAGGACCGTTACAGAGAGCAGAGTTTGAAAACTGCTGTACAGAAGGACTGTAACAGGGAGCAGAGTTTGAAGTCTGGGGTGCAGAAGTATCGTTGCAGAGAGCAGAGTTTGGAGACTGAGGTGCGGAAGGATCTTAAAGAGAGCAGAGGTTGGAGACTGGGGTGCAGAAGGACAGTTACAGAGAGTATAGGTTGGATACTGGGGTGCAGAAGAAATGTTGAAGAGAGCATAGATTTGTGACTGGGGTGCACAAGGACTGTTACAGAGAGCAGAGGTTGGAGACTGAGGTGCAGAAGGACTGTTACAGAGAGCAGAGTTTGGAGACTGGGTTGCAGAACAACTGATACACAAAGCAGAGTTTGGAGACTGGGGTGCAGAAGGACCGTTACAGAGAGCAGAGTTTGGAAACTGAGGTATAGAAGGACTGTTACAGAGAGCAGAGGTTGGAGACTGGGGTGCAGAAGGACTGTTACAGAGTGCAGAGTTTGGAGACTTTGGTGCAGAAGGATCTTACAGAGAGCAGAATTTGGAGACTGAGGTGCAGAAGGACTGTTGCAGAGAGAAGAGGTTGGAGACTGAGGTGCAGAATGATCGTTTCAGAGAGAAGAGGTTTTATACTGGGGTGAACAAGGCGTGTTACAGAGAGCAGAGTTTGGAGACTGGGGTGCTGAAGGCCTGTTACAGAGAGCAGAGGTTGGAGACTGGGGTTCAGAAGGACTGTTACAGATATTACAGTTTGTAGACTGGTTTGCAGAAGGATATTATAGAGAGTAGAGTTTGGAGACTGAGGTGCAGAAGGACTGTTACAGAGAGCAGAGGTTGGAGACTTGGTTGCAGAATGATTGTTGCAGAGAGCAGAGTTTTCAGACTTAGGTGCAGACGGACTGTTGCAGAGAGCAGATGTTCGAGACTGTGTTGCAGAAGGACTCTTTCAGAGAGCAGAACTTGGAGACTGCGGTGCAGAAGGATTCTTGCAGGGAGCAGAGGTTGGACACTGGGGTGCAGAAGGTCTGTTACAGAGTGCAAAGTTTAAAGACTGGTGTGTAGAAGGATATTATAGAGAGCAGAGTTTGGAGACTGAGGTGTAGAAGGACTGTTACAGAGAGCAGAGGTTGGAGACTGAGGTGCAGAATGATTGTTTCAGAGGGCAGACTTTAGAGACTGAGTTTCAGAAAGATCTCACAGACAAAAGAGTTTGCAGAGTGAGGTGCAGAAGGACTGTTACATAGAGTGGAGTTTCGAGACTTAGGTGCAGAAGGATTGTTACAAAAAAAAAAGAGGTTAGAGACTGGGTTGCAGACGGACTTTTCAGAGAGCACAGGTTTGATACTGGGGAGCAGAAGGAATGTTGT
This sequence comes from Ictidomys tridecemlineatus, assembly GCF_052094955.1. Classification (NCBI taxonomy): domain Eukaryota; kingdom Metazoa; phylum Chordata; class Mammalia; order Rodentia; family Sciuridae; genus Ictidomys; species Ictidomys tridecemlineatus. The sequence continues at coordinate 18,434 of NW_027525006.1, forward strand.
AGAGAGCAGAGGTTGGAGACTGGGGTGCAGAAGGACTGATGCTGAAAGCAGAGGTAGCAGAAGGATTATTGCAGAGAGCAGAGTTTTCAGACTGAGGTACAGAAGAACTGTTTCAGAGAGCAGATGTTTTAGACTGGGTTGCACAAAGACTGTTGCAGAGGTTGGAGACTGGGGTGCAGACGGACTTTTACAGATAGCAGAGGTTGGAGACTGGGGTGCAGAAGGCCTGTTACAGAGAGCAGAATTTGGAGACTGGGGTGATGAAGGACTGCTACAGAGAGCAGAGATTGGAGACTGGGTTGCAGAAGGATCTTAAAGAGAGCAGAGGATGGAGACTGAGGCGCAGAAGCACTGTTACAGAGAGTAGAGGTTGGAGACTGAGGTGTAGTAGGACCGTTGCAGAGAGCAGAGGTTGGAGACTGAGGTGCATAAGAATTGTTACAGAGATGAGAGGTTGGAGACTGGGGTTCAGAGGATTGTTGCAGAGAGCAGAGGTTTTATTTTTTTATTTTTTATTTTTTATTTTTTTATTGTTGGTCGTTCAAAACCTTACACAGTTCTTAATACATCATATTTCACAGTTTGATTCAAGCGGGTTATGAACTCCCAACTTTACCCCGTATACAGATTGCTGTATCACATTAGTTACCCTTCCATTGATTGACATATTGCCTTTCTAGTGTCTGATGTATTCTGCTGTCAGTCCTATTCTCTACTATCCCCCCTCTCCTCCCCTACCCTCCCCTTTTCTCTCTCTACCCCTTCTACTGTAAATCATTTTTTCCATTTGTATTATCTTGTCTTACCCCTCCATTACATAGTTCTTGATATATCATATTTCACATTTTGATTCAAGTGGGTTATGCACTTCCATTTTACCCCTTATACAGCTTGCAGAATCACATCAGTTACACTTCCATTGCTTTACATATTGCCATCCTAGTGTCTGTTGTATTCTGCTGCCTTTCCTATCCTCTACTATCCCCCCTCCTTTTCCCTCTCCTCCCCTCTTTTCTCTCTACCCCCACTATTGTAATTCATTCCTCCCCCTTGTATTATTTTTCCCTTTCCCCTCACTTCCTCTTGTATGTAATTTTGTGTAATCCTGAGGGTTTCGTTCCATTTCCATGCAATTTCACTTCTCTCTCCCTTTCCCTCCCACCTCTCAACCCTGTTTAATGATGATCTTCTTCTCGTGCTCTTCTTCCCAGTCTGTTATTAATTACTCTCCTTATATCAAAGAAGACATTTGGTATTTGTTTTTTAGGGCTTGGCTAGCTTCACTTAGCATAATCTGCTCTAATGCCATCCATTTCCCTCCAAATTCTATGATTTTGTCATTTCTTAATGCAGAGTAATACTCCATTATGTATAAATGCCACATTTTTTTATCCATTTGTCTATTGAAGGGCATCTAGTTTAGTTCCAGTCTTGCTATTGTGAATTGTGCTGCTATGAACATCGATGTATCAGTGTCCCTGTAGCATGCTCTTTTTAGGTCTTTAGGGAATAGACCAAGAATGGGGATAGCTGAATCAAATGGTGGTTCCATTCCCAGCTTTCCAAGAAAACTCCATACTGCTTTCCAAATTGGCTGCACCAATTTGCAGTCCCACCAACAATGTACAAGTGTACACTTTTCCCCACATCCTCGCCAGCACTTATTGTTGTTTGACTTCATAATGGCTGCCAATCTTACTGGAGTGAGATGGTATCTTAGGGTGGTTTTGATTTGCATTTCTCTGACTGCTAGAGATGGTGAGCATTTTTTCATGTACTTGTTGATTGATTGTATGTCCTCCTCTGAGAAATGTCTGTTCAAGTACTTGGCCCATTTGTCGACTGGGCTGCAGAAGGACTGTTGCAGTGAGCAGAGGTTGAACACTGGGGTGCAGGAGGACTGTTGCAGAGAGCAGATGTTGCAGTCTGAGGTGCAGAAGGACCCTTACAGAGAACAGAGGTGGGATACTGTTGTACAGAAGAACTGTTACAGGGGGCAAAGGTTGGAGATTGGGGTGCAGAATAACTGTTGTGAAGAACAGAGTTTGGAGAGTGGGGTGCAGAAGGACCATTGCAGATAGCAGAGGTTGGAGACTGGGTTTCAGAATGATCATACAGAGAGCAGATTTTGGACACTGAGGTGCAGAAGGACTGATGCAGAGAGCAAAGGTTGGAGATTGGGGCGCAGTAGAACTGTTGCAGAGAGCAGAGTTTAGAGAACGGGGTGCAGAAGGACTGATACAGAAAGCAGAGTTTGGAGACTGGGGTGCAGAAAGACCATTACAAAGAGCAGAGGTTGGAGACTGAAGTACAGAAGGACGGTAACAGAAAGCAGAAGTTGGAGACTGGGGTGAAAAAGGACTGTTGCAGAAAGCAGATTTTGAAGACTGGGGTGCAGAAGGACTGTTGCAGAGAGCAGAGGTTGTAGAGTGAGGTGCAGAAAGAGTGTTACAGAGAGCAAAGTTTGGAGAATGGGGTGCAGAAGGAACCTTACAAAGAACAGACGTTGAAGACTACGGCACAGAAGAACTGTTGTAGAGAACAAGGTTGGAGACTGTGGTGCATAGGGACCATTGCAGAGAGTAGACGTTAGAGACTGTGGTGCAGAAGGAATGTTACCGAGAGAAGAGTTTGGAAACTTGGGTGCAGAAGAATCTTCCAGTGAAAAAAGTCTGGAGACTGGTGTGAAGAAGGATTGTTGCAGAGAGCAGACGTTTGAGACTTGGGTGCAGAAGGATCTTTACAGAGAGCAGAGGGTGCAGACTGGGGGTGCCGAAGGACTGTTACAGAGAGCAAAGTTTGGAGTCTGGGTTCAGAAGTACTGTTACAGAAAGCAGAGTTTGGAGACTGGTTTTCAGAAGAATCTGTAAGAGCAGAGTTTTGAGACTGCGGTACATAAGGATTGTTAGAGAGAGCAGAGGTTGGAGACTGGGGAGCAGAAAAACTGTTGCAGAGGACAGAGGTTTGAGACTGGGGTGCAGCTCGACCATTGCAGAAAGCATAGGTTGGAGACTGGGGTAGAAAAGGCATCATACAGAGAGCAGAGTTTGGATACTGGGGTGCAGTAGGATCTTACAGATAAGAAGTTGAAGAATGATATGCAGTAGGACTCTTACAGAGAGCAGAGTTTGGAGAATGGGGTGCAGAATGACTGATAGAGAAAGCAGAGATTGGAGTTTGTGGTGAAGAAAGAAGGTTACAGAGAGCAGAGGTTGGACTGCAGTACAGAATGTCTTTTACAGAGAGCAGTGGTTGGAGTCTGGGGTGCCGAATGATTGTTGCAGAGATCAGATGTTGCTAACTAGGGTGCAGAAAGACTGTTGCAAAGAGCAGAGTTTGGAACCTGGGGTGCAGAAGGACTGATACAGAAAGCAGAGGGTGGAGACTGGGGGGTAGAAGGACTCTTACAGAGAGCAGATATTGCACACTAGGTTGCAGAAGGACTGTTAAAGAGAGCAGAGTTTAGAGACTGGGGTGCAGAATGACGGTTGCAGAGAGCAGAGGTTGGAGACTGGGATGGAGAAAAATTGTTGCAGAGAGAAGATTTTGGTGACTGGTTTGCAGAAGAACTTTTACAGAGAGCAGAGTTTTTAGACTGCGTTTAAAAGGATCTTACAGAGAGCAGAGGTTTGAGACTGAGGTGCAGAATGACTGTTGCAGAGAGCAGATGTTGGAGACTGCAGTACAGAAGGACTGTTGCAGAGAGCTGAGATTGGAGACTAGGGTACACAAGGACTTTTTCAGAGAGCAGATGTTGAAGACTGTTGTTCAGAAAAACTGTTTCAGAGAGCAGAAGTTGGAGAATGAGGTACAGAAAGACTTTTGCAGAGAGCAGAGGTTGAAGGCTGAGGTTCAGATGGACGGATGATGAAAGCAGTTGTTGGAGACTGGCGTGTAAAAGGACCTTTACAGAGAGCAGAGTTTGGAGACTGTGGTACAGAAGGACTATTACAGAGAGCAGAGTTTGCAGACTGGGGAGCAGAAGGACTGTTGCGGAGTACAGAGGTTGGAGACTTGGGTGAAGCAGGACCCTTGCAGAAAGCAGAGGTTGGAGACTGGCTTGGAGAAGAAATATTACAGAGAGCAGATTTTGGAAACGGTGGTGCAGAAAGATCTTTTGAGACCAGAGGTTGGAGACTGAGGTGAAGAAGGGTCGTTGCAGAGAGTAGATGTTGGAGACTGAGTTTCAGAAGGATCGTTGCAGAGAACAGAGTTTGGAGACTGGGGTACAGAAGGATCGTTGCAGTCAGCAGAGTTTCCAAACTGAGATGCAGCAGGACTCTTACATAGAGCAAAGGTTGAAGACTGAGGTGAAGAAGGACAGTTACAGAGAGCAGATGTGGGAGACAGGGGTGCAGGACTGATACAGAGCAAAAGTTGGAGACTGAGGTACAGAAAAACTGTTACAGAGAGCAGAGGTTGGAGACTCAGGTGCAGAAGGATAATTGCAGAGAGCAGAGTTTTCAGACTGAGGTACAGAAAAACTGGTGCAGAAATCAGATGTTGGAGATTGGGGTGCACAAGGACTGTTGCAGCGAGCAGAGATTGGAGACTGGGGTGCAGAGGGATCGTTGCAGAGAGCAGAGGTTGGAAAGTGGGGTGCAGAAGGCCCTTTACAGAGAGCAGAGATTGGAGACTGAGGTGCAGAAGGACTGTTACAGAGAGCAGAGATTAAAGACTGGAGTGCAGAAGGACTGTTGCAGAGAAGATTATGGAGACTAGGGTGTAGAAGGACTGTTACAGAGAGCAGAGGTTGTAGACTGGGGTGCAGGAGCATCATACAGAAAGCAGAGTTTGGAGACTGAGGTGCAGAAGGACTGTTGCAGAGAGCAGACATTAGAGACTGGGATCCAGAAGGACTGATACAGAGGGCAGAGTTGGGAGACAGGGGTGCCGAAGCATCTTACAGCGAGCGATGTTTGGAGACTGAGGTGCAGTAAGACTGTTGAAGAGAGCAGAGGTTGGAGACTGGGGTGCAGAAGGAGTGTTATAAAGAGCAGAGTTTAGAGAGTGGGGAGCAGAAGGACTGTTGCAGAGTACAGAGGTTTGAGACTGGGGTGCAGCAGGACCCTTGCAGAAAGCAGAGGTTGGAGACTTTCGTGGAGAAGGAATATTACAGAGAGCAGATTTTGGAAACTGCGGTGCAGAAGGATTTTTCAGAGAGCAGAGGTTGGAGACTGAGGTGCAGAAGGACTGTTACAGAGAAAGCGGTTGGATACTGGGGTACAGAATGATTGTTGCAGAGAGCAGAGGTTTAAGACTGAGGTACAGAAAGATCATTGCAGAGAGCACAGGTGGAGACTTGGCTGCAGAAGGACTGTTACACAGAGCACACGTTGCACACTGGGGTGCATAAGAAATGATGCAGACAGCAGCGGTTGGAGACTGGGGTGCATAGGGACTGTTGCAGAGAGCACAGTTGGATATGAGGTGCAGAAGGACTGTTACAGAGAGCAGAGTATGTATACTGGGGAGCAGAAGGACTGGTACAGAAAGCAGAGGTTGGAGACTGGTGTGCAGAACGACTGTTACAAAGAGCAGAGTTTGGAGAATGTGGTACAGAAGGACTGTTGCAAAGAGCAAAGGTTGACAACTGGGGTGCAGAAGGAGTGTTTCGAAGAACAGAGGTTGGAGACTGAGGTGCAGAAGGACTGTTACAGAGAGCAGAGTTTTTAGACAAGGTTGCAGAAAGATCTTACAGAGAGCAGAGTTTTTAGACCGAGGTGCAGCAGGACTGTTAAAGAGAGCAGAGGTTGGAGACTGGGGTTCAGAAGGCCTGTTATGGAGAGCAGAGTTTGGAGAAGGGCTCCAGAAGGTCTGTTACTGATGGCAGAGTTTGGAGACTTGCTTGCAGAAGGATTTTACAGAGAGCAGATGTTGGAGACTGAGGTGCAGAAGGACTGTTACTGAGAGTAGAGGTTGGAGACTGAGTTTCAGAAGGATGGTTGCAGAGAACAGAGGTTGAAGACTGGGGTACAGAAGGATCGTTGCAGTAAGCAGAGTTTCCAGACTGAGATGCAGAAGGACGGTTACACAGAGCAGAGGTAGAAGACTAAGGTGAAGAAGAACAGTTACAGAGAGCAGATTTGAGAGACAGGCGTGCAGGACTGATACAGAGCAGACCTTGGAGACTGGGGTGCAGAAGGTTCGTTGCAGAGAGTAGATTATGGAGACTGGGGTATAGAAGGACTGTTCTAAAGAGCAGAGGTTGGAGACTGGGGTCCAGAAGGACTGTTGCAGAGAGCAGTTGTTTAAGACTGAGGTGCAGAAAAACTGTTACAGGGAGCAGTGTTTGGAGACTGGTGTGCAAAAGGACTGATACTGAATGTAGAGTTTGGAGACTGGGGAGCAGAAGGATCTTACAGAGAGAAAAGTTTGGAGACTGGGGTGCAGAAGGATTGTTGCAGAGAGAAGACGTTGGAGACTGGGGTGCAGAAGGCCTGTTGCAGAGAGCAGTTGTTGAAGACTGATGTGCAGAAAAACTGTTACAGAGAACAGTGTTTGGAGACTGAGGTGCAGAAGGACTGTTGAATAAAGCAGTGTTTGCAGACTTGGGTGCAGAAGGACCGTTACAGAGAATAGAGGTTGGAGACTGTGGTACAGAAGTTCTGTTAAAGAGAGCAGAGGTTGGAGACATATGTGCAGAATTATCTTACAGAGAGAAGAGGTTGAAGACTGGGGTG
>NW_027525007.1:0-25115 GCF_052094955.1 Ictidomys tridecemlineatus
ACAAACCGTGTTTGATTTAGTGTTCCAAATACATGTATCCCTATAGGAGGAAAAACAGAGTGAAACCTCAAAATGAAACCGGTTACTGCCAACGAACGGTTTCACCTAGAAGAACGAAATTTGGCGAGCCAAGTGGGATGGTGTACTGATCATTACCTGAAAGTTTCATCAAGATTGGGTGAAAAAGTGTGTGCTGAGATTTCAGGCAACTCGTAGTTTTTTGGAAGCTTGGCAGGCCCTTTTCCATGAAAGTGATTCTCGCCAGTCTCTGCTTAGGGCTACATCAACAGCAAACAAACCATAGAGATAAAACTTGAAACTGCTTTATGGTGTCAAGTTTCAAAGAGCTAGCACAAACGTGTTTGATTTAGAGTTCCAAATACATGTATCCCTATAGGAGAAAACAGAGTGAAACCTCAAAATGAAACCTGTTACTGCCAACGAACCGTTTCACCTAGAAGAACGAAATTTGGTGAGCCAAGTGGGATTGGTGTACTGATCATTACCTGAAAGTTTCATCAAGATTGGGTGAAAAAGTGTGTGCTGAGATTTTCAGGCAACTCGAAGTTTTTTGGAAGCTTGGCAGGCCTTTCCTTGAAAGTGATTCTCGCCAGTCTCTGCTTAGGGCTACATCAACAGCAAACAAACCATAGAGATAGAACTTGAAACTGCTTTATGGTGTCAAGTTTCAAAGAGCTAGCACAAACCGTGTTTGATTTAGAGTTCCAAATACATGTATCCCTATAGGAGAAAACAGAGTGAAACCTCAAAATGAAACGGGGTACTGCCAACGAACGGTTTCACCTAGAAGAACGAAATTTGGCGAGCCAAGTGGGATTGGTGTACTGATCATTACCTGAAAGTTTCATCAAGATTGGGTGAAAAAGTGTGTGCTGAGATTTCAGGCAACTCGTAGTTTTTTGAAAGCTTGGCAGGCCTATCCAGTAAGTGATTCTCGCCAGTCTCTGCTTAGGGCTACATCAACAGCAAACAAACCATAGAGATAGAACTTGAAACTGCTTTATGGTGTCAAGTTTCAAAGAGCTAGCACAAACCGTGTTTGATTTTGAGTTCCAAATACATGTATCCCTATAGGAGAAAACAGAGTGAAACCTCAAAATGAAAACCGGTTACTGCCAACGAACGGTTTAACCTAGAAGAACGAAATTTGGCGAGCCAAGTGGGATTGGTGTACTGATAATTTCCTGAAAGTTTCATCAAGATTGGGTGAAAAAGTGTGTGCTGAGATTTCAGGAAACTCGTAGTTTTTCGAAAGCTTCGCAGGCCCTTTCCATGAAAGTGATCCTCGCCAGTCTCTGCTTAGGGCTACATCAACAGCAAACAAACCATAGAGATAGAACTTGAAACTGCTTTATGGTGTCAAGTTTCAAAGAGCTAGCACAAATCGTGTTTGATTTAGAGTTCCAAATACATGTATCCCTATAGGAGAAAACAGAGTGAAACCTCCAAATGAAACCGGTTACTGCCAACGAAGGGTTTACCTAGAAGAACGAAATTTGGCGATCCAAGTGGGATGGGTGTACTAATCATTACCTGAAAGTTTCATCAAGATGTGGGTGAAAAAGTGTGTGCTGAGATTTCAGGCACTCGTAGTTTTTTGGAAGCTTGGCAGGCCCTTTCCATGAAAGTGATTCTCGCCAGTCTCTGCTTAGGGCTACATCAACAGCAAACAAACCATAGAGATAGAACTTGAAACTGCTTTATGGTGTCAAGTTTCAAAGAGCTAGCACAAACCGTGTTTGATTTAGAGTTCCAAATACATGTATCCCTATAGGAGAAAACAGAGTGAAACCTCAAAATGAAACCGGTTACTGCCAAAGAACGGTTTCACCTAGAAGAACGAAATTTGGCGAGCCAAGTGGGATTGGTGTACTGATCATTACCTGAAAGTTTCATCAAGATTGGGGTGAAAAAGTGTGTGCTGAGATTTCAGGCAACTCGTAGTTTTTGAAAGCTTGGCAGGCCCTTTCCATGAAAGTGATTCTCGCCAGTCTCTGCTTAGGGCTACATCAACAGCAAACAAACCATAGAGATAGAACTTGAAACTGCTTTATGGTGTCAAGTTTCAAAGAGCTAGCACAAACCGTGTTTGATTTAGAGTTCCAAATACATGTATCCCTATAGGAGAAAACAGAGTGAAACCTCAAAATGAAACCGGTTACTGCCAATGAACGTTTTAACCTAGAAGAACAAAATTTGGTGAGCCAAGTGGGATTGGTGTATGATCATTACCTGAAAGTTTCTTCAAGATTGGGTGAAAAAGTGTGTGCTGAGATTTCAGGCAACTCATAGTTTTTTGAAAGCTTGGCAGGCCCTTTCCATGAAAGTGATTCTCGCCAGTCTCTGCTTGGGGCTACATCAACAGCAAACAAACCATAGAGATAGAACTTGAAACTGCTTTATGGTGTCAAGTTTCAAAGAGCTAGCACAAACCGTGTTTGATTTAGAGTTCCAAATACATGTATCTCTATAGGAGAAAACAGAGTGAAACCTCAAAATGAAACCGGATACTGGCAACGAAAGGTTTCACCTAGAAGAACGAAATTTGGCGAGTCAAGTGGGATTGGTGTACTGATCATTACCTGAAAGTTTTCATCAAGATTGGGTGAAAAAGTGTGTGCTGAGATTTCAGGCATCTCGTAGTTTTTGGAAGCTTGGCAGGCCCTTTCCATGAAAGTGATTCTCGCCAGTCTCTTCTTAGGGCTACATCAACAGCAAACAAACCATAGAGATAGAACTTGAAACTGCTTTATGGTGTCAAGTTTCAAAGAGCTAGCACAAACCGTGTTTGATTTAGAGTTCCAAATACATGTATCCCTATAGGAGAAAACAGAGTGAAACCTCAAAATGAAACCGGTTACTGCCAAAGAACGGTTTCACCTAGAAGAACGAAATTGGCGAGCCAAGTGGGATTGGTGTACTGATCATTACCTGAAAGTTTCATCAAGATTGGGTGAAAAAGTGTGTGCTGAGATTTCAGGCAACTCGTAGTTTTTTGAAAGCTTGGCAGGCCTTTCCATGAAAGTGATTCTCGCCAGTCTCTGCTTAGGGCTACATCAACAGCAAACAAACCATAGAGATAGAACTTGAAACTGCTTTATGGTGTCAAGTTTCAAAGAGCTAGCACAAACCGTGTTTGATTTAGAGTTCCAAATACATGTATCCCTATAGGAGAAAACAGAGTGAAACCTCAAAATGAAACCGTGTTACTGCCAATGAACGGTTTAACCTAGAAGAACAAATTTGGTGAGCCAAGTGGGGATTGGTGTACCTATCATTACCTGAAAGTTTCATCAAGATTGGGTGAAAAAGTGTTTGCTGAGATTTCAGGCAACTCATAGTTTTTTGAAAGCTTGGCAGGCCCTTTCCATGAAAGTGATTCTCGCCAGTCTCTGCTTGGGGCTACATCAACAGCAAACAAACCATAGAGATAGAACTTGAAACTGCTTTATGGTGTCAAGTTTCAAAGAGCTAGCACAAACCGTGTTTGATTTAGAGTTCCAAATACATGTATCTCTATAGGAGAAAACAGAGTGAAACCTCAAATGAAACCGGATACTGGCAACGAAAGGTTTCACCTAGAAGAACGAAATTTGGCGAGTCAAGTGGGATTGGTGTACTGATCATTACCTGAAAGTTTCATCAAGATTGGGTGAAAAAGTGTGTGCTGAGATTTCAGGCAACTCGTAGTTTTTTGGAAGCTTGCAGGCCCTTTACATGAAAGTGATTCTCGCCAGTCTCTTCTTAGGGCTACATCAACAGCAAACAAACCATAGAGATAGAATTTGAAACTGCTTTATTGTGTCAAGTTTCAAAGAGCTAGCACAAACGTGTTTGATTTAGAGTTCCAAATACATGTATCCCTATAGGAGAAAACAGAGTGAAACCTCAAAAATGAAACCGGTTACTGCCACGAAGGGTTTCACCTAGAAGAACAAAATTTGGCGAGCCAAGTGGGATTGGTGTACTGATCATTACCTGAAAGTTTCATCAAGATTGGGTGAAAAAGTGTGTGCTGAGATTTCAGGCAACTCGTAGTTTTTTGAAAGCTTGGCAGGCCCTTTCCATGAAAGTGATTCTCGCCAGTCTCTGCTTAGGGCTACATCAACAGCAAACAAACCATAGAGATAGAACTTGAAACTGCTTTATGGTGTCAAGTTTCAAAGAGCTAGCACAAACCGTGTTTGATTTAGAGTTCCAAATACATGTATCCCTATAGGAGAAAACAGAGTGAAACCTCAAAATGAAACCGGTTACTGCCAACGAACGGTTTCACCTAGAATAACGAAATTTGGCAAGCCAAGTGGGATTGGTGTACTGATCATTTCCTGAAAGTTCATCAAGATTGGGTGAAAAAGTGTGTGCTGAGATTTCAGGCAACTCGTAGTTTTTTGGAAGCTTGGCAGGCCCTTTCCATGAAAGTGATTCTTGCCAGTCTCTGCTTAGGGCTACATCAACAGCAAACAAACCATAGAGATAGAACTTGAAACTGCTTTATGGTGTCAAGTTTCAAAGAGCTAGCACAAACCGTGTTTGATTTAGAGTTCCAAATACATGTATCCTATAGGAGAAAACAGAGTGAAACCTCAAAATGAACCGGTTACTGCCAATGAACGGTTTAACCTAGAAGAACAAAATTTGGTGAGCCAAGTGGGATTGGTGTACTGATCATTACCTGAAAGTTTCATCAAGATTGGGTGAAAAAGTGTGTGCTGAATTTCAGGCAACTCGTAGTTTTTGAAAGCTTGGCAGGCCCTTTCCATGAAAGTGATTCTCGCCAGTCTCTGCTTAGGGCTACATCAACAGCAAACAAACATAGAGATAGAACTTGAAACTTCTTTATGGTGTCAAGTTTCAAAGAGCTAGCACAAACCGTGTTTGATTTAGAGTTCCAAATACATGTATTCCTATAGAGAAAACAGAGTGAAACCTCAAAATAAAACCGGTTACTGCCAACGACGGTTTCACCTAGAAGAACGAAATTTGGCGAGCCAAGTGGGATTGGTGTACTGATCATTACCTGAAAGTTTCATCAAGATTGGGTTAAAAAGTGTGTGCTGAGATTTCAGGCAACTCGTAGTTTTTTGAAAGCTTGGCAGGCCCTTTCCATGAAAGTGATTCTCGCCAGTCTCTGCTTAGGGCTACATCAACAGCAAACAAAACATAGAAATAGAACTTGAAACTGCTTTATGTGTCAAGTTTCAAAGAGCTAGCAAAAACCGTGTTTGATTTAGAGTTCCAAATACATGTATCCCTATAGGAGAAAACAAAGTGAAACCTCCAAATGAAACCGGTTACTGCCAACCAACGGTTTCACCTAGAAGAACGAAAATTTGGCGAGCCAAGTGGGATTGGTGTACTGATCATTACCTGAAAGTTTCATCAAGATTGGGTGAAAAAGTGTGTGCTGAGATTTCAGGAAACTCGTAGTTTTTGAAAGCTTGGCAGGCCCTATCCATGTAAGTGATTCTCGCCAGTCTCTGCTTTAGGCTACATCAACAGCAAACAAACCATAGAGATAGAACTTGAAACTGCTTTTATGGTGTCAAGTTCCAAAGAGCTAGCACAAACCGTGTTTGATTTTGAGTTCCAAATACATGTATCCCTATAGGAGAAAACAGAGTGAAACCTCAAAATGAAACCGTTACTGCCAACGAAGGTTTCACCTAGAAGAAGCGAAATTTGGCGAGCCAAGTGGATTGGTGTACTGATCATTACCTGAAAGTTTCATCAAGATTGGGTGAAAAAGTGTGTGCTGAGATTTCAGGCAACTCGTAATTTTTTGAAGCTTGCAGGCCCTTTCCATGAAAGTGATTCTCGCCAGTCTCTGCTTAGGGCTACAACACAGCAAACAAACCATAGAGATAGAACTTGAAACTGCCTTTATGGTGTCAAGTTTCAAAGAGCTAGCACAAACCGTGTTTGATTTAGAGTTCCAAATACATGTATCCCTATAGGAGAAAACAGAGTGAAACCTCAAAATGAAACCGGTTACTGCCAACGAACGGTTTAACCCTAGAAGAACGAAATTTGGCGAGCCATGTGGGATTGGTGTACTGATAATTTCCTGAAAGATTCATCAAGATTGGGTGAAAAAGTGTGTGACTGAGATTTCAGGCAACTCGTAGTTTTTCGAAAGCTTCGCAGGCCCTTTCCATAAAAGTGATCCTCGCCAGTCTCTGCTTAGGGCTACATTCAACAGCAAACAAACCATAGAGATAGAACTTGAAACTGCTTTATGGTGTCAAGTTTCAAAGAGCTAGCACAAACCGTGTTTGATTTAGAGTTCCAAATACATGTATCCCTATAGGAGAAAACGGAGTGAAACCTCAAAATGAAACCGGTTACTGCAAACGAACGGTTTCACCTAGAAGAAACGAAATTTGGCGAGCCAAGTGGGATTTGTGTACTGAAAATTTCCTGAAAGTTTCATCAAGATTGGGTGAAAAAGTGTGTGCTGAGATTTCAGGCAACTCGTAGTTTTTTGAAAGCTTGGCAGGCCCTTTCCATGAAAGTGATTCTCGCCAGTCTCTGCTTAGGGCTACATCAACAGCAAACAAACCATAGAGATAGAACTTGAAACTGCTTTATGGTGTCAAGTTTCAAAGAGCTAGCACAAACCGTGTTTGATTTAGAGTTCCAAATACATGTATCCCTATAGGAGAAAACAGAGTGAAACCTCAAAATGAAACCGGTTACTGCCAACGAACGGTTTCACCTAGAAGAACGAAATTTGGCGAGCCAAGTGGGATTGGTGTACTGATCATTACCTGAAAGTTTCATCAAGATTGGGTGAAAAAGTGTGTGCTGAGATTTCAGGCAACTCGTAGTTTTTTGGAAGCTTGGCAGGCCCTTTCCATGAAAGTGATTCTCGCCAGTCTCTGCTTAGGGCTACATCAACAGCAAACAAACCATAGAGATAGAACTTGAAACTGCTTTATGGTGTCAAGTTTCAAAGAGCTAGCACAAACCGTGTTTGATTTAGAGTTCCAAATACATGTATCCCTATAGGAGAAAACAGAGTGAAACCTCAAAATGAAACGGGTTACTGCCAACGAACGGTTTCACCTAGAAGAACGAAATTTGGCGAGCCAAGTTGGACTGGTGTACTGATCATTACCTGAAAGTTTCATCAAGATTGGGTGAAAAAGTGTGTGCTGAGATTTCAGGCAACTCGTAGTTTTTTGGAAGCTTGGCAGGCCCTTTCCATGAAAGTGATTCTCGCCAGTCTCTGCTTAGGGCTACATCAACAGCAAACAAACCATAAAGATAGAACTTGAAACTGCTTTATGGTGTCAAGTTTCAAAGAGCTAGCACAAACCGTGTTTGATTTAGAGTTCCAAATACATGTATCTCTATAGGAGAAAACAGAGTGAAACCTCAAAATGAAACCGGTTACTGGCAACGAAAGGTTTCACCTAGAAGATCGAAATTTGGCGAGTCAAGTGGGATTGGTGTACTGATCATTACCTGAAAGTTTCATCAAGATTGGGTGAAAAAGTGTGTGCTGAGATTTCAGGCAACTCGTAGTTTTTTGGAAGCTTGGCAGGCCCTTTCCATGAAAGTGATTCTCGCCAGTCTCTTCTTAGGGCTACATCAACAGCAAACAAACCATAGAGATAGAACTTGAAACTGCTTTATGGTGTCAAGTTTCAAAGAGCTAGCACAAACCGTGTTTGATTTAGAGTTCCAAATACTTGTATCCCTATAGGAGAAAACAGAGTGAAACCTCAAAATGAAACCGGTTACTGCCAACGAACGGTTTCACCTAGAAGAACGAAATTTGGCGAGCCAAGTGGGATTGGTGTACTGATCATTACCTGAAAGTTTCATCAAGATTGGGTGAAAAAGTGTGTGCTGAGATTTCAGGCAACTCGTAGTTTTTTGAAAGCTTGGCAGGCCCTTTCCATGAAAGTGATTCTCGCCAGTCTCTGCTTAGGGCTACATCAACAGCAAACAAACCATAGAGATAGAACTTGAAACTGCTTTATGGTGTCAAGTTTCAAAGAGCTAGCACAAACCGTGTTTGATTTAGAGTTCCAAATACATGTATCCCTATAGGAGAAAACAGAGTGAAACCTCAAAATGAAACCGGTTACTGCCAATGAACGGTTTAACCTAGAAGAACAAAATTTGGTGAGCCAAGTGGGATTGGTGTACTGATCATTACCTGAAAGTTTCATCAAGATTGGGTGAAAAAGTGTGTGCTGAGATTTCAGGCAACTCGTAGTTTTTTGAAAGCTTGGCAGGCCCTTTCCATGAAAGTGATTCTCGCCAGTCTCTGCTTGGGGCTACAACAACAGCAAACAAACCATAGAGATAGAACTTGAAACTGCTTTATGGTGTCAAGTTTCAAAGAGCTAGCACAAACCGTGTTTGATTTAGAGTTCCAAATACATGTATCTCTATAGGAGAAAACAGAGTGAAACCTCAAAATGAAACCGGATACTGGCAACGAAAGGTTTCACCTAGAAGAACGAAATTTGGCGAGTCAAGTGGGATTGGTGTACTGATCATTACCTGAAAGTTTCATCAAGATTGGGTGAAAAAGTGTGTGCTGAGATTTCAGGCAACTCGTAGTTTTTTGGAAGCTTGGCAGGCCCTTTACATGAAAGTGATTCTCGCCAGTCTCTTCTTAGGGCTACATCAACAGCAAACAAACCATAGAGATAGAACTTGAAACTGCTTTATGGTGTCAAGTTTCAAAGAGCTAGCACAAACCGTGTTTGATTTAGAGTTCCAAATACATGTATCCCTATAGGAGAAAACAGAGTGAAACCTCAAAATGAAACCGGTTACTGCCAACGAACGGTTTCACCTAGAAGAACAAAATTTGGCGAGCCAAGTGGGATTGGTGTACTGATCATTACCTGAAAGTTTCATCAAGATTGGGTGAAAAAGTGTGTGCTGAGATTTCAGGCAACTCGTAGTTTTTTGAAAGCTTGGCAGGCCCTTTCCATGAAAGTGATTCTCGCCAGTCTCTGCTTAGGGCTACATCAACAGCAAACAAACCATAGAGATAGAACTTGAAACTGCTTTATGGTGTCAAGTTTCAAAGAGCTAGCACAAACAGTGTTTGATTTAGAGTTCCAAATACATGTATCCCTATAGGAGAAAACAGAGTGAAAACCTCCAAATGAAACCGGTTACTGCCAACGAACGGTTTCACCTAGAAGAACGAAATTTGGCGAGCCAAGTGGGATTGGTGTACTGATCATTACCTGAAAGTTTCATCAAGATTGGGTGAAAAAGTGTGTGCTGAGATTTCAGGCAACTCGTAGTTTTTTTGGAAGCTTGGCAGGCCCTTCCATGAAAGTGATTCTCGCCAGTCTCTGCTTAGGGCTACATCAACAGCAAACAAACCATAGAGATAGAACTTGAAACTGCTTTATGGTGTCAAGTTTCAAAGAGCTAGCACAAACCGTGTTTGATTTAGAGTTCCAAATACATGTATCCCTATAGGAGAAAACAGAGTGAAACCTCAAAATGAAACCGGTTACTGCCAACGAACGGTTTCACCTAGAAAAACGAAATTTGGCGAGCCAAGTGCGATTGGTGTACTGATCATTACCTGAAAGTTTCATCAAGATTGGGTGAAAAAGTGTGTGCTGAGATTTCAGGCAACTCGTAGTTTTTTGGAAGCTAGGCAGGCCCTTCCATGAAAGTGATTCTCACCAGTCTCTGCTTAGGGCTACATCAACAGCAAACAAACCATAGAGATAGAACTTGAAACTTATTTATGGTGTCAAGTTTCAAAGAGCTAGCACAAACCGTGTTTGATTTAGAGTTCCAAATACATGTATCCCTATAGGAGAAAACAGAGTGAAACCTCAAAATGAAACCGGTTACTGCCAACGAACGGTTTGACCTAGAAGAACGAAATTTGGCAAGCCAAGTGGGATTGGTGTACTGATCATTACCTGAAAGTTTCATCAAGATTGGGTTAAAAAGTGTGTGCTGAGATTTCAGGCAACTCTTAGTTTTTTGAAAGCTTGGCAGGCCCTTTCCATGAAAGTAATTCTCGCCAGTCTCTGCTTAGGGCTACATCAACAGCAAACAAATCATAGAGATAGAACTTGAAACTGCTTTATGGTGTCAAGTTTCAAAGAGCTAGCAAAAACCGTGTTTGATTTAGAGTTCCAAATACATGTATCCCTATAGGAGAAAACAGAGTGAAACCTCAAAATGAAACCGGTTACTGCCAACGAACGGTTTCACCTAGAAGAACGAACTTTGGCGAGCCAAGTAGGACTGGTGTACTGATCATTACCTGAAAGTTTCATCAAGATTGGGTGAAAAAGTGTGTGCTGAGATTTCAGGCAACTCATAGTTTTTTTGGAAGCTTGGCAGGCCCTTTCCATGAAAGTGATTCTCGCCAGTCTCTGCTTAGGGCTACATCAACAGCAAACAAACCATAGAGATAGAACTTGAAACTGCTTTATGGTGTCAAGTTTCAAAGAGCTAGCACAAACCGTGTTTGATTTAGAGTTCCAAATACATGTATCCCTATAGGAGAAAACAGAGTGAAACCTCAAAATGAAACCGGTTACTGCCAACGAACGGTTTCACCTAGAAAAACGAAATTTGGCGAGCCAAGTGCGATTGGTGTACTGATCATTACCTGAAAGTTTGATCAAGATTGGGTGAAAAAGTGTGTGCTGAGATTTCAGGCAACTCGTAGTTTTTGGAAGCTTGGCAGGCCCTTTCCATGAAAGTGATTCTCGCCAGTCTCTGCTTAGGGCTACATCAACAGCAAACAAACCATAGAGATAGAACTTGAAACTGCTTTATGGTGTCAAGTTTCAAAGAGCTAGCACAAACCGTGTTTGATTTAGAGTTCCAAATACATGTATCCCTATAGGAGAAAACAGAGTGAAACCTCAAAATGAAACCGGTTACTGCCAACGAACGGTTTCACCTAGAAAAACGAAATTTGGCGAGCCAAGTGGGATTGGTGTACTCATCATTACCTGAAAGTTTCATCAAGATTGGGTGAAAAAGTGTGTGCTGAGATTTCAGGCAACTCGTAGTTTTTGGAAGCTAGGCAGGCCCTTCCATGAAAGTGATTCTCACCAGTCTCTGCTTAGGGCTACATCAACAGCAAACAAACCATAGAGATAGAACTTGAAACTTATTTATGGTGTCAAGTTTCAAAGAGCTAGCACAAACCGTGTTTGATTTAGAGTTCCAAATACATGTATCCCTATAGGAGAAAACAGAGTGAAACCTCCAAATGAAACCGGTTACTGCCAACGAACGGTTTCACCTAGAAGAACGAAATTTGGCGAGCCAAGTGGGATTGGTGTACTGATCATTACCTGAAAAGTTTCATCAAGATTGGTGAAAAAGTGTGTGCTGAGATTTCAGGCAACTCTTAGTTTTTTGAAAGCTTGGCAGGCCCTTTCCATGAAAGTAATTCTCGCCAGTCTCTGCTTAGGGCTACATCAAGAGCAAACAAACCATAGAGATAGAACTTGAATCTGCTTTATGGTGTCAAGTTTCAAAGAGCTAGCACAAACCGTGTTTGATTTAGAGTTCCAAATACATGTATCCCTATAGGAGAAAACAGAGTGAAACCTCAAAATGAAACCGGTTACTGCCAACGAACGGTTTCACCTAGAAAAACTAATTTGGCGAGCCAAGTGCGATTGGTGTACTGATCATTACCTGAAAGTTTGATCAAGATTGGGTGAAAAAGTGTGTGCTGAGATTTCAGGCAACTCGTAGTTTTTTGGAAGCTTGGCAGGCCCTTTCCATGAAAGTGATTCTCGCCAGTCTCTGCTTAGGGCTACATCAACAGCAAACAAACCATAGAGATAGAACTTGAAACTGCTTTATGGTGTCAAGTTTCAAAGAGCTAGCACAAACCGTGTTTGATTTAGAGTTCCAAATACATGTATCCCTATAGGAGAAAACAGAGTGAAACCTCAAAATGAAACCGGTTACTGCCAACGAACGGTTTCACCTAGAAGAACGAAATTTGGCGAGCAATGTGTGATTGGTGTACTAATCATTACCTGAAAGTTTCATCAAGATTGGGTGAAAAGGTGTGTGCTGAGATTTCAGGCAACTCGTAGTTTTTTGGAAGCTTGGCAGGCCCTTTCCATGAAAGTGATTCTCGCCAGTCTCTGCTTAGGGCTACATCAACAGCAAACAAACCATAGAGATAGAACTTGAAACTGCTTTATGGTGTCAAGTTTCAAAGAGCTAGCACAAACCGTGTTTGATTTAGAGTTCCAAATACATGTATCCCTATAGGAGAAAACAGAGTGAAACCTCAAAATGAAACCGGTTACTGCCAACGAACGGTTTCACCTAGAAAAACGAAATTTGGCGAGCCAAGTGGGATTGGTGTACTCATCATTACCTGAAAGTTTCATCAAGATTGGGTGAAAAAGTGTGTGCTGAGATTTCAGGCAACTCGTAGTTTTTTGGAAGCTAGGCAGGCCCTTCCATGAAAGTGATTCTCACCAGTCTCTGCTTAGGGCTACATCAACAGCAAACAAACCATAGAGATAGAACTTGAAACTGCTTTATGGTGTCAAGTTTCAAAGAGCTAGCACAAACCGTGTTTGATTTAGAGTTCCAAATACATGTATCCCTATAGGAGAAAACAGAGTGAAACCTCAAAATGAAACCGGTTACTGCCAACGAACGGTTTCACCTAGAAGAACGAAATTTGGTGAGCCAAGTGGGATTGGTGTACTGATCATTACCTGAAAGTTTCATCAAGATTGGGTGAAAAAGTGTGTGCTGAGATTTCAGGCAACTCTTAGTTTTTTGAAAGCTTGGCAGGCCCTTTCCATGAAAGTAATTCTCGCCAGTCTCTGCTTAGGGCTACATCAACAGCAAACAAACCATAGAGATAGAACTTGAAACTGCTTTATGGTGTCAAGTTTCAAAGAGCTAGCACAAACCGTGTTTGATTTAGAGTTCCAAATACATGTATCCCTATAGGAGAAAACAGAGTGAAACCTCAAAATGAAACCGGTTACTGCCAACGAACGGTTTCACCTAGAAAAACGAAATTTGGCGAGCCAAGTGCGATTGGTGTACTGATCATTACCTGAAAGTTTGATCAAGATTGGGTGAAAAAGTGTGTGCTGAGATTTCAGGCAACTCGTAGTTTTTTGGAAGCTTGGCAGGCCCTTTCCATTAAAGTGATTCTCGCCAGTCTCTGCTTAGGGCTACATCAACAGCAAACAAACCATAGAGATAGAACTTGAAACTGCTTTATGGTGTCAAGTTTCAAAGAGCTAGCACAAACCGTGTTTGATTTAGAGTTCCAAATACATGTATCCCTATAGGAGAAAACAGAGTGAAACCTCAAAATGAAACCGGTTACTGCCAACGAACGGTTTCACCTAGAAAAACGAAATTTGGCGAGCCAAGTGGGATTGGTGTACTCATCATTACCTGAAAGTTTCATCAATATTGGGTGAAAAAGTGTGTGCTGAGATTTCAGGCAACTCGTAGTTTTTTGGAAGCTAGGCAGGCCCTTCCATGAAAGTGATTCTCACCAGTCTCTGCTTAGGGCTACATCAACAGCAAACAAACCATAGAGATAGAACTTGAAACTTATTTATGGTGTCAAGTTTCAAAGAGCTAGCACAAACCGTGTTTGATTTAGAGTTCCAAATACATGTATCCCTATAGGAGAAAACAGAGTGAAACCTCAAAATGAAACCGGTTACTGCCAACGAACGGTTTCACCTAGAAGAACGAAATTTGGTGAGCCAAGTGGGATTGGTGTACTGATCATTACCTGAAAGTTTCATCAAGATTGGGTGAAAATGTGTGTGCTGAGATTTCAGGCAACTCTTAGTTTTTTGAAAGCTTGGCAGGCCCTTTCCATGAAAGTAATTCTCGCCAGTCTCTGCTTAGGGCTACATCAACAGCAAACAAACCATAGAGATAGAACTTGAAACTGCTTTATGGTGTCAAGTTTCAAAGAGCTAGCACAAACCGTGTTTGATTTAGAGTTCCAAATACATGTATCCCTATAGGAGAAAACAGAGTGAAACCTCAAAATGAAACCGGTTACTGCCAACGAACGGTTTCACCTAGAAGAACGAGATTTGGCGAGCCAAGTGGGATTGGTGTACTGATCATTACCTGAAAGTTTCATCAAATTGGGTGAAAAAGTGTGTGCTGAGATTTCAGGCAACTCGTAGTTTTTTGGAAGCTAGGCAGGCCCTTCCATGAAAGTGATTCTCACCAGTCTCTGCTTAGGGCTACATCAACAGCAAACAAACCATAGAGATAGAACTTGAAACTTATTTATGGTGTCAAGTTTCAAAGAGCTAGCACAAACCGTGTTTGATTTAGAGTTCCAAATACATGTATCCCTATAGGAGATAACAGAGTGAAACCTCAAAATGAAACCGGTTACTGCCAACGAACGGTTTCACCTAGAAGAACGAAATTTGGTGAGCCAAGTGGGATTGGTGTACTGATCATTACCTGAAAGTTTCATCAAGATTGGGTGAAAAAGTGTGTGCTGAGATTTCAGGCAACTCGTAGTTTTTTGGAAGCTAGGCAGGCCCTTCCATGAAAGTGATTCTCACCAGTCTCTGCTTAGGGCTACATCAACAGCAAACAAACCATAGAGATAGAACTTGAAACTTATTTATGGTGTCAAGTTTCAAAGAGCTAGCACAAACCGTGTTTGATTTAGAGTTCCAAATACATGTATCCCTATAGGAGAAAACAGAGTGAAACCTCAAAATGAAACCGGTTACTGCCAACGAACGGTTTGACCTAGAAGAACGAAATTTGGCAAGCCAAGTGGGATTGGTGTACTGATCATTACCTGAAAGTTTCATCAAGATTGGGTTAAAAAGTGTGTGCTGAGATTTCAGGCAACTCTTAGTTTTTTGAAAGCTTGGCAGGCCCTTTCCATGAAAGTAATTCTCGCCAGTCTCTGCTTAGGGCTACATCAACAGCAAACAAATCATAGAGATAGAACTTGAAACTGCTTTATGGTATCAAGTTTCAAAGAGCTAGCAAAAACCATGTTTGATTTAGAGTTCCAAATACATGTATCCCTATAGGAGAAAACAGAGTGAAACCTCAAAATGAAACCGGTTACTGCCAACGAACGGTTTCACCTAGAAGAACGAACTTTGGCCGAGCCAAGTATTACTGGTGTACTGATCATTACCTGAAAGTTTCATCAAGATTGGGTGAAAAAGTGTGTGCTGAGATTTCAGGCAACTCATAGTTTTTTTGGAAGCTTGGCAGGCCCTTTCCATGAAAGTGATTCTCGCCAGTCTCTGCTTAGGGCTACATCAACAGCAAACAAACCATAGAGATAGAACTTGAAACTGCTTTATGGTGTCAAGTTTCAAAGAGCTAGCACAAACCGTGTTTGATTTAGAGTTCCAAATACATGTATCCCTATAGGAGAAAACAGAGTGAAACCTCAAAATGAAACCGGTTACTGCCAACGAACGGTTTCACCTAGAAAAACGAAATTTGGCGAGCCAAGTGGGATTGGTGTACTGATCATTACCTGAAAGTTTCATCAAGATTGGGTGAAAAAGTGTGTGCTGAGATTTCAGGCAACTCGTAGTTTTTTGGAAGCTTGGCAGGCCCTTCCATGAAAGTGATTCTCACCAGTCTCTGCTTAGGGCTACATCAACAGCAAACAAACCATAGAGATAGAACTTGAAACTTATTTATGGTGTCAAGTTTCAAAGAGCTAGCACAAACCGTGTTTGATTTAGAGTTCCAAATACATGTATCCCTATAGGAGAAAACACAGTGAAACCTCAAAATGAAACCGGTTACTGCCAACGAACGGTTTCACCTAGAAGAACGAAATTTGGCAAGCCAAGTGGGATTGGTGTACTGATCATTACCTGAAAGTTTCATCAAGATTGGGTTAAAAAGTGTGTGCTGAGATTTCAGGCAACTCTTAGTTTTTTGAAAGCTTGGCAGTCCCTTTCCATGAAAGTAATTCTCGCCAGTCTCCGCTTAGGGCTACATCAACAGCAAACAAATCATAGAGATAGAACTTGAAACTGCTTTATGGTGTCAAGTTTCAAAGAGCTAGCAAAAACCGTGTTTGATTTAGAGTTCCAAATACATGTATCCCTATAGGAGAAAACAGAGTGAAACCTCAAAATGAAACCGGTTACTGCCAACGAACGGTTTCACCTAGAAGAACGAACTTTGGCGAGCCAAGTAGGACTGGTGTACTGATCATTACCTGAAAGTTTCATCAAGATTGGGTGAAAAAGTGTGTGCTGAGATTTCAGGCAACTCATAGTTTTTTTGGAAGCTTGGCAGGCCCTTTCCATGAAAGTGATTCTCGCCAGTCTCTGCTTAGTGCTACATCAACAGCAAACAAACCATAGAGATAGAACTTGAAACTGCTTTATGGTGTCAAGTTTCAAAGAGCTAGCACAAACCGTGTTTGATTTAGAGTTCCAAATACATGTATCCCTATAGGAGAAAACAGAGTGAAACCTCAAAATGAAACCGGTTACTGCCAACGAACGGTTTCACCTAGAAAAACGAAATTTGGCGAGCCAAGTGGGATTGGTGTACTGATCATTACCTGAAAGTTTGATCAAGATTGGGTGAAAAAGTGTGTGCTGAGATTTCAGGCAACTCGTAGTTTTTTGGAAGCTTGGCAGGCCCTTTCCATGAAAGTGATTCTCGCCAGTCTCTGCTTAGGGCTACATCAACAGCAAACAAACCATAGAGATAGAACTTGAAACTGCTTTATGGTGTCAAGTTTCAAAGAGCTAGCACAAACCGTGTTTGATTTAGAGTTCCAAATACATGTATCCCTATAGGAGAAAACAGAGTGAAACCTCAAAATGAAACCGGTTACTGCCAACGAACGGTTTCACCTAGAAAAACGAAATTTAACGAGCCAAGTGGGATTGGTGTACTGATCATTACCTGAAAGTTTCATCAAGATTGGGTGAAAAAGTGTGTGCTGAGATTTCAGGCAACTCGTAGTTTTTTGGAAGCTAGGCAGGCCCTTCCATGAAAGTGATTCTCACCAGTCTCTGCTTAGGGCTACATCAACAGCAAACAAACCATAGAGATAGAACTTGAAACTTATTTATGGTGTCAAGTTTCAAAGAGCTAGCACAAACCGTGTTTGATTTAGAGTTCCAAATACATGTATCCCTATAGGAGAAAACAGAGTGAAACCTCAAAATGAAACCGGTTACTGCCAACGAACGGTTTCACCTAGAAGAACGAGATTTGGCGAGCCAAGTGGGATTGGTGTAGTGATCATTACCTGAAAGTTTCATCAAATTGGGTGAAAAAGTGTGTGCTGAGATTTCAGGCAACTCGTAGTTTTTTGGAAGCTTGGCAGGCCCTTTCCATGAAAGTGATTCTCGCCAGTCTCTGCTTAGGGCTACATCAACAGCAAACAAACCATAGAGATAGAACTTGAAACTGCTTTATGGTGTCAAGTTTCAAAGAGCTAGCACAAACCGTGTTTGATTTAGAGTTCCAAATACATGTATCCCTATAGGAGAAAACAGAGTGAAACCTCAAAATGAAACCGGTTACTGCCAACGAACGGTTTCACCTAGAAAAACGAAATTTGGCGAGCCAAGTGGGATTGGTGTACTCATCATTACCTGAAAGTTTCATCAAGATTGGGTGAAAACGTGTGTGCTGAGATTTCAGGCAACTCGTAGTTTTTTGGAAGCTAGGCAGGCCCTTCCATGAAAGTGATTCTCACCAGTCTCTGCTTAGGGCTACATCAACAGCAAACAAACCATAGAGATAGAACTTGAAACTTATTTATGGTGTCAAGTTTCAAAGAGCTAGCACAAACCGTGTTTGATTTAGAGTTCCAAATACATGTATCCCTATAGGAGAAAACAGAGTGAAACCTCAAAATGAAACCGGTTACTGCCAACGAACGGTTTCACCTAGAAGAACGAAATTTGGTGAGCCAAGTGGGATTGGTGTACTGATCATTACCTGAAAGTTTCATCAAGATTGGGTGAAAAAGTGTGTTCTGAGATTTCAGGCAACTCTTAGTTTTTTGAAAGCTTGGCAGGCCCTTTCCATGAAAGTAATTCTCGCCAGTCTCTGCTTAGGGCTACATCAACAGCAAACAAACCATAGAGATAGAACTTGAAACTGCTTTATGGTGTCAAGTTTCAAAGAGCTAGCACAAACCGTGTTTGATTTAGAGTTCCAAATACATGTATCCCTATAGGAGAAAACAGAGTGAAACCTCAAAATGAAACCGGTTACTGCCAACGAACGGTTTCACCTAGAAGAACGAGATTTGGCGAGCCAAGTGGGATTGGTGTACTGATCATTACCTGAAAGTTTCATCAAATTGGGTGAAAAAGTGTGTGCTGAGATTTCAGGCAACTCGTAGTTTTTTGGAAGCTTGGCAGGCCCTTTCCATGAAAGTGATTCTCGCCAGTCTCTGCTTAGGGCTACATCAACAGCAAACAAACCATAGAGATAGAACTTGAAACTGCTTTATGGTGTCAAGTTTCAAAGAGCTAGCACAAACCGTGTTTGATTTAGAGTTCCAAATACATGTATCCCTATAGGAGAAAACAGAGTGAAACCTCAAAATGAAACCGGTTACTGCCAATGAACGGTTTAACCTAGAAGAACAAAATTTGGTGAGCCAAGTGGGATTGGTGTACTGATCATTACCTGAAAGTTTCATCAAGATTGGGTGAAAAAGTGTGTGCTGAGATTTCAGGCAACTCGTAGTTTTTTGAAAGCTTGGCAGGCCCTTTCCATGAAAGTGATTCTCGCCAGTCTCTGCTTAGGGCTACATCAACAGCAAACAAACCATAGAGATAGAACTTGAAACTGCTTTATGGTGTCAAGTTTCAAAGAGCTAGCACAAACCGTCTTTGATTTAGAGTTCCAAATACATGTATCCCTATAGGAGAAAACAGAGTGAAACCTCAAAATGAAACCGGTTACTGCCAACGAACGGTTTCACCTAGAAGAACGAAATTTGGCGAGCCAAGTGGGACTGGTGTACTGATCATTACCTGAAAGTTTCATCAAGATTGGGTGAAAAAGTGTGTGCTGAGATTTCAGGCAACTCGTAGTTTTTTGAAAGCTTGACAGGCCCTTTCCATGAAAGTGATTCTCGCCAGTCTCTTCTTAGGGCTACATCAAGAGCAAACAAACCATAGAGATAGAACTTGAAACTGCTTTATGGTGTCAAGTTTCAAGAGCTAGCACAAACCGTGTTTGATTTAGAGTTCCAAATACATGTATCCCTATAGGAGAAAACATAGTGAAACCTCAAAATGAAACCGGTTACTGCCAACGAACGGTTTCACCTAGAAGAACGAAATTTGGCGAGTCAAGTGGGATTGGTGTTCTGATCATTACCTGAAAGTTTCATCAAGATTGGGTGAAAAAGTGTGTGCTGAGATTTCAGGCAACTCGTAGTTTTTTGGAAGCTTGGCAGGCCCTTTCCATGAAAGAGATACTCGCCAGTCTCTGCTTAGGCCTACATCAACAGCAAACAAACCATAGAGATAGAACTTGAAACTGCTTTATGGTGTCAAGTTTCAAAGAGCTAGCACAAACCGTGTTTGATTTAGAGTTCCAATTACATGTATCCCTATAGGAGAAAACAGAGTGAAACCTCAAAATGAAACCGGTTACTGCCAACGAACGGTTTCACCTAGAAGAACGAAATTTAGTGAGCCAAGTGGGATTGGTGTACTGATCATTACCTGAAAGTTTCATCAAGATTGGGTGAAAAAGTGTGTGCTGAAATTTCAGGCAAGCGTAGTTTTTTGGAAGCTTGGCAGGCCCTTTCCATGAAAGTGATTCTCGCCAGTCTCTGCTTAGGGCTACATCAATAGCAAAAAACCATAGAGATAGAACTTGAAACTGCTTTATGGTGTCAAGTTTCAAAGAGCTAGCACAAACCGTGTTTGATTTAGAGTTCCAAATACATGTATCCCTATAGGAGAAAACAGAGTGAAACCTCAAAATGAAACCGGTTACTGCCAACGAACGGTTTCACCTAGAAGAACGAAATTTGGCGAGCCAAGTGGGATTGGTGTACTGATCATTACCTGAAAGTTTCATAAAGATTGGGTGAAAAAGTGTGTGCTGAAATTTCAGGCAACTCGTAGTTTTTTGGACACTTGGCAGGCCCTTTCCATGAAAGTGATTCTCGCCAGTCTCTGCTTAGGGCTACATCAACAGCAAACAAACCATAGAGATAGAACTTGAAACTGCTTTATGGTGTCAAGTTTCAAAGAGCTAGCACAAACCGTGTTTGATTTAGAGTTCCAAATACATGTATCCCTATAGGAGAAAACAGAGTGAAACCTCCAAATGAAACCGGTTACTGCCAACGAACGGTTTAACCTAGAAGAACGAAATTTGGCGAGCCAAGTGGGATTGGTGTACTGATCATTTCCTGAAAGTTTCATCATGATTGGGTGAAAAAGTGTGCGCTGAGATTTCAGGCAACTCTTAGTTTTTTGGAAGCTTGGCAGGCCCTTTCCATGAAAGTGATTCTCGCCAGTCTCTGCTTAGGGCTACATCAACAGCAAACAAACCATAGAGATAGAACTTGAAACTGCTTTATGGTGTCAAGTTTCAAAGAGCTAGCACAAACAGTGTTTGATTTAGAGTTCCAAATACATGTATCCCTATAGGAGAAAACAGAGTGAAACCTCAAAATGAAACCGGTTACTGCCAACGAACGGTTTCACCTAGAAGAACGAAATTTGGTGAGCCAAGTGGGATTGGTGTACTGATCATTACCTGAAAGTTTCATCAAGATTGGGTGAAAAAGTGTGTGCTGAGATTTCAGGCAACTCTTAGTTTTTTGAAAGCTTGGCAGGCCCTTTCCATGAAAGTAATTCTCGCCAGTCTCTGCTTAGGGCTACATCAACAGCAAACAAACCATAGAGATAGAACTTGAAACTGCTTTATGGTGTCAAGTTTCAAAGAGCTAGCACAAACCGTGTTTGATTTAGAGTTCCAAATACATGTATCCCTATAGGAGAAAACAGAGTGAAACCTCAAAATGAAACCGGTTACTGCCAACGAACGGTTTCACCTAGAAAAACGAAATTTGGCGAGCCAAGTGCGATTGGTGTACTGATCATTACCTGAAAGTTTGATCAAGATTGGGTGAAAAAGTGTGTGCTGAGATTTCAGGCAACTCGTAGTTTTTTGGAAGCTTGGCAGGCCCTTTCCATGAAAGTGATTCTCGCCAGTCTCTGCTTAGGGCTACATCAACAGCAAACAAACCATAGAGATAGAACTTGAAACTGCTTTATGGTGTCAAGTTTCAAAGAGCTAGCACAAACCGTGTTTGATTTAGAGTTCCAAATACATGTATCCCTATAGGAGAAAACAGAGTGAAACCTCAAAATGAAACCGGTTACTGCCAACGAACGGTTTCACCTAGAAAAACGAAATTTGGCGAGCCAAGTGGGATTGGTGTACTCATCATTACCTGAAAGTTTCATCAATATTGGGTGAAAAAGTGTGTGCTGAGATTTCAGGCAACTCGTAGTTTTTTGGAAGCTAGGCAGGCCCTTCCATGAAAGTGATTCTCACCAGTCTCTGCTTAGGGCTACATCAACAGCAAACAAACCATAGAGATAGAACTTGAAACTTATTTATGGTGTCAAGTTTCAAAGAGCTAGCACAAACCGTGTTTGATTTAGAGTTCCAAATACATGTATCCCTATAGGAGAAAACAGAGTGAAACCTCAAAATGAAACCGGTTACTGCCAACGAACGGTTTCACCTAGAAGAACGAAATTTGGTGAGCCAAGGGGGATTGGTGTACTGATCATTACCTGAAAGTTTCATCAAGATTGGGTGAAAAAGTGTGTGCTGAGATTTCAGGCAACTCTTAGTTTTTTGAAAGCTTGGCAGGCCCTTTCCATGAAAGTAATTCTCGCCAGTCTCTGCTTAGGGCTACATCAACAGCAAACAAACCATAGAGATAGAACTTGAAACTGCTTTATGGTGTCAAGTTTCAAAGAGCTAGCACAAACCGTGTTTGATTTAGAGTTCCAAATACATGTATCCCTATAGGAGAAAACAGAGTGAAACCTCAAAATGAAACCGGTTACTGCCAACGAACGGTTTCACCTAGAAGAACGAGATTTGGCGAGCCAAGTGGGATTGGTGTACTGATCATTACCTGAAAGTTTCATCAAATTGGGTGAAAAAGTGTGTGCTGAGATTTCAGGCAACTCGTAGTTTTTTGGAAGCTTGGCAGGCCCTTTCCATGAAAGTGATTCTCGCCAGTCTCTGCTTAGGGCTACATCAACAGCAAACAAACCATAGAGATAGAACTTGAAACTGCTTTATGGTGTCAAGTTTCAAAGAGCTAGCACAAACCGTGTTTGATTTAGAGTTCCAAATACATGTATCCCTATAGGAGAAAACAGAGTGAAACCTCAAAATGAAACCGGTTACTGCCAACGAACGGTTTCACCTAGAAGAACGAAATTTGGCGAGCCAAGTGGGATTGGTGTACTGATCATTACCTGAAAGTTTCATCAAGATTGGGTGAAAAAGTGTGTGTGCTGAGATTTCAGGCAACTCGTAGTTTTTTGGAAGCTAGGCAGGCCCCTTCCATGAAAGTGATTCTCACCAGTCTCTGCTTAGGGCTACATCAACAGCAAAACCATAGAGATAGAACTTGAAACTTATTTATGGTGTCAAGTTTCAAAGAGCTAGCACAAACCGTGTTTGATTTAGAGTTCCAAATACATGTATCCCTATAGGAGAAAACAGAGTGAAACCTCAAAATGAAACCGGTTACTGCCAACGAACGGTTTCACCTAGAAGAACGAAATTTGGCAAGCCAAGTGGGATTGGTTGTACTGATCATTACCTGAAAGTTTCATCAAGATTGGGTGAAAAAGTGTGTGCTGAGATTTCAGGCAACTCGTAGTTTTTTGGAAGCTAGGCAGGCCCTTCCATGAAAGTGATTCTCACCAGTCTCTGCTTAGGGCTACATCAACAGCAAACAAACCATAGAGATAGAACTTGAAACTTATTTATGGTGTCAAGTTTCAAAGAGCTAGCACAAACCGTGTTTGATTTAGAGTTCCAAATACATGTATCCCTATAGGAGAAAACAGAGTGAAACCTCAAAATGAAACCGGTTACTGCCAACGAACGGTTTCACCTAGAAGAACGAAATTTGGCAAGCCAAGTGGGATTGGTGTACTGATCATTACCTGAAAGTTTCATCAAGATTGGGTGAAAAAGTGTGTGCTGCGATTTCAGGCAACTCTTAGTTTTTTGAAAGCTTGGCAGGCCCTTTCCATGAAAGTAATTCTCGCCAGTCTCTGCTTAGGGCTACATCAACAGCAAACAAATCATAGAGATAGAACTTGAAACTGCTTTATGGTGTCAAGTTTCAAAGAGCTAGCAAAAACCATGTTTGATTTAGAGTTCCAAATACATGTATCCCTATAGGAGAAAACAGAGTGAAACCTCAAAATGAAACCGGTTACTGCCAACGAACGGTTTCACCTAGAAGAACGAACTTTGGCGAGCCAAGTATTACTGGTGTACTGATCATTACCTGAAAGTTTCATCAAGATTGGGTGAAAAAGTGTGTGCTGAGATTTCAGGCAACTCATAGTTTTTTTGGAAGCTTGGCAGGCCCTTTCCATGAAAGTGATTCTCGCCAGTCTCTGCTTAGGGCTACATCAACAGCAAACAAACCATAGAGATAGAACTTGAAACTGCTTTATGGTGTCAAGTTTCAAAGAGCTAGCACAAACCGTGTTTGATTTAGAGTTCCAAATACATGTATCCCTATAGGAGAAAACAGAGTGAAACCTCAAAATGAAACCGGTTACTGCCAACGAACGGTTTCACCTAGAAAAACGAAATTTGGCGAGCCAAGTGCGATTGGTGTACTGATCATTACCTGAAAGTTTGATCAAGATTGGGTGAAAAAGTGTGTGCTGAGATTTCAGGCAACCTCGTAGTTTTTTGGAAGCTTGGCAGGCCCTTTCCATGAAAGTGATTCTCGCCAGTCTCTGCTTAGGGCTACATCAACAGCAAACAAACCATAGAGATAGAACTTGAAACTGCTTTATGGTGTCAAGTTTCAAAGAGCTAGCACAAACCGTGTTTGATTTAGAGTTCCAAATACATGTATCCCTATAGGAGAAAACAGAGTGAAACCTCAAAATGAAACCGGTTACTGCCAACGAACGGTTTCACCTAGAAAAACGAAATTTGGCGAGCCAAGTGGGATTGGTGTACTCATCATTACCTGAAAGTTTCATCAATATTGGGTGAAAAAGTGTGTGCTGAGATTTCAGGCAACTCGTAGTTTTTTGGAAGCTTGGCAGGCCCTTCCATGAAAGTGATTCTCACCAGTCTCTGCTTAGGGCTACATCAACAGCAAACAAACCATAGAGATAGAACTTGAAACTTATTTATGGTGTCAAGTTTCAAAGAGCTAGCACAAACCGTGTTTGATTTAGAGTTCCAAATACATGTATCCCTATAGGAGAAAACAGAGTGAAACCTCAAAATGAAACCGGTTACTGCCAACGAACGGTTTCACCTAGAAGAACGAAATTTGGTGAGCCAAGTGGGATTGGTGTTACTGATCATTACCTGAAAGTTTCATCAAGATTGGGTGAAAAAGTGTGTGCTGAGATTTCAGGCAACTCTTAGTTTTTTGAAAGCTTGGCAGGCCCTTTCCATGAAAGTAATTCTCGCCAGTCTCTGCTTATGGCTACATCAACAGCAAACAAACCATAGAGATAGAACTTGAAACTGCTTTATGGTGTCAAGTTTCAAAGAGCTAGCACAAACCGTGTTTGATTTAGAGTTCCAAATACATGTATCCGTATAGGAGAAAACAGAGTGAAACCTCAAAATGAAACCGGTTACTGCCAACGAACGGTTTCACCTAGAAGAACGAGATTTGGCGAGCCAAGTGGGATTGGTGTACTGATCATTACCTGAAAGTTTCATCAAGATTGGGTGAAAAAGTGTGTGCTGAGATTTCAGGCAACTCGTAGTTTTTTGGAAGCTAGGCAGGCCCTTCCATGAAAGTGATTCTCACCAGTCTCTGCTTAGGGCTACATCAACAGCAAACA
>NW_027525008.1:0-25107 GCF_052094955.1 Ictidomys tridecemlineatus
GAGGAGGAGGAGATGGAGGAGGAGGAGGAGGAGGAGGAGGAGGAGATGGAGGAGAAGGAGGAGGAGGAGGAGATGGAGGAGGAGGAGGAGGAGGAGGAGGAGATGGAGGAGGAGAAGGAGGAGGAGGAGGAGGAGATGGAGGAGGAGGAGGAGGAGGAGGAGATGGAGGAGGAGGAGGAGGAGGAGGAGATGGAGGAGGAGGAGGAGGAGGAGGAGATGGAGGAGGAGGAGGAGGAGGAGGAGATGGAGGAGGAGGAGGAGGAGGAGGAGATGGAGGAGATGGAGGAGGAAGAGGAGGAGGAGGAGGAGATGGAGGAGATGGAGGAGGAGGAGGAGGAGGAGATGGAGGAGGAGGCGATGGAGGAGGAGGAGATGGAGGAGGAGGAGAAGGAGGAGGAGATGGAGGAGGAGGAGGAGGAGGAGATGGAGGAGGAGGAGGAGGAGGAGATGGAGGAGGAGGAGGAGAGGAGGAGGAGGAGGAGGAGGAGATGGAGGAGGAGGAGGAGGAGGAGATGGAGGAGAAGGAGGAGGAGGAGGAGATGGAGGAGGAGGAGGAGGAGGAGGAGGAGATGGAGGAGGAGGAAGGAGAAGGAGGAGGAGGAGGAGATGGAGGAGGAGGAGGAGGAGGAGGAGATGGAGGAGGAGGAGGAGGAGGAGATGGAGGAGGAGGAGGAGGAGGAGGAGGAGTGGAGATGGAGGAGAAGGAGGAGGAGGAGGAGGATGGAGGAGGAGGAGGAGGAGGAGGAGGAGATGGAGGAGGAGGAGGAGGAGGAGGAGATGGAGGAAGGAGCAGGAGGAGGAGGAGGAGGAGGAGGAGGAGGAGCAGGAGCAGGAGGAGGAGCAGGAGGAGGAAGCCAGGCTCCTCCCCCTCCGTACCCCTGCCTCCACTCTAGGCTCCTGGATGGTCCCTGGCAGCTCCTGGTGGGGGGCCAGCACCAGGGGCCAACAGTGAGAACCAGCCACCTCAGAGGCAGGAGACCTCGGGCTGAAAGTCCCTGTGTCCTGAGACCTGGGGACGGAAGTCCCTGTGTCCTTGCAGCCAGGACAATCAGGAAGGAACAGCCCACCCAGCCCCAAGCTGGCCGCAGGCGGCAGGAGCAAAGTTCCCAGCAAAAACGTCCAGGAGCACCGTCAGCCCAAGCAGCGGTGGGTTCTGGAAAGATCCACGTATTGGATGAAGCTCCGGCAAAAACTCAGCAGGAACAAATGAACATAACAGAACAGGGGTGACCCCAACTATTGGACTCAGAAGAAGAAAAGGGGCATGTCCACTACCTGCAAGAAGAGAAAGGACCTTAAAGGATCACACCTCTATCCAGGTAAAATGCAAAAATGCCTAAAGAAATCCAAATTACCCAACCAGAGACAAGAGGAAAAAGAACCATTTGAGCAGAGCCATCACAAGTAAAGAGCTTGCAACAGCCATCAAAACCTTCCCACAACGGAGAAAGATCAGACTGGACAGTGTCACTGCTGACTTCTAGGAAATACCTAAAGGATGATGCCACCCCTTGATGGAGTTCCCAAAACTAGAAGAGATGACATTTTCCAACTCAGCCCACGAGGCCAAAACCAGTCACGAGAAATGGGAGCCAACGTGACATCGTTCATAAACACAGACGCAAACGTTCTCCACCAGACGTTAGCAAACCGAGTGTGGGGAAAAATCCTCCACCAGGACCAAGCGTCCTTGACCCAGGAAATTCAAGGTCACCTTGACACATGGGAATCGATTGATGCGAGACGAGGTATTAATAGAGCGTGAAACCAAAGGAAGGCACGCATCATGTCCAAAGATGTAAAAAAATGCATTTGAGAAAAGCCCATGTCTTTCCGCGATTTTTTTAAAAAAATACACTCAGTGAACAAGAAATGGAATAAAATTTTTTTTTCCAGTGAAAACTCACGGTTGACATCATACTTCCGAGGCGAAACCCTCGAGGTTTTGTTAATAATAGATCCAGAAAAGGAGAGGCCTCGATGTCCTCTTCTGTGATGAATATTCTATATTGCATTAGATTTGTAGCCAAAGCAATTAGGCAGGAAAAAGAAATAGGGATCCACGTGGAGAAGGAATGATATTTTGTCTTTGGACAGACGACATGATCTTATAGAGAGCATCCCGTCTACACTAAATGAGAACAATATTGGGGGATCAACTTCTTTCTGTTGCAAAACTTAACAACCAGGCTACCGTAATCAAAACTGGGTTTGGGGGACCCAAGACGGGACATATACACCGACTGAGCAGAGCTGACAGCCTACCAACCATTTCATATTTCTATGCCTAGCGGCCGTTCAACAAAAATACCCCGAAAAATCCCATTGCATTAGGACAACTGTGCATCCACAGGGGAAAAGGAGACAAGTAGGACCTCCCCCTCACACTATATAAAAAAAAAAATGAACTCGAATATATTGAAGATGAGGACGTAAGAGGTTAAATTATTAAACTCTGAGGAAAAAAAAAAACACAAGTGCACTTTTGATAACCTTCAATTAAGCAATGGTTTCCTAGCTAATTGGGGGGATTTCACCAAAAGCAGAAACAATTCAAAAAAGAAGAAGGAGGAGGAGGAGGAGGAGGAGAAGAAGAAGAAAAATATATATATACACATTTAGACATCACCCAAACTAAAAGCTTCTGAGGTTTCCAAAGATACTCCCAAGAAATTTGAAAGACAAGCCACAGAGTAGGAGATACAAATTCACAGGTCTAATAAAGGTCTACTAGCCTCCATATATAAAGTACAATGGCAACTCAACAATCAAAAGGTGAATCACTCAATTCAAAGTTCAGAGACTTTAAATGGAGGTTTCTCCAAATTTCCACCAAACCCACAAAAAAAAAACACGTTTCGTATCCTCGTTCATCAGAGAAACGCTCATTAAAAGCTCCAGTGAAATATCGCTTTCTGGGAATATCACGACAAAGAATGGACAAACTGGGTTCGGTTCATTCGCACCCCGGACTATCACTCAGCCACGAAAAAGGATGGAGGCTCTGACACAGCTCGGTAAATAAGCCAAGCTCACAGTATCTCGTGAGGTGAAAAAAAAAAAAAATTCGGATTTATTTTAAATCAGCAGAAAAAGACAATCCGCTGAGATAGAAAACAGCTTCACGGTTGTCCAGGGGTAAAAGGGAGGGAGGAGAGTCGGGAGAGGTGGCTAAGTGGGGTACGGGGTGCGTTTTCAGAGTGACCAGAAGGTTTATGTCTCACATTTAATGGAAAAAAAAATTGAAACGTTCTCCAAGATCACGCGGGGCCCAGGTCATTAGCGCACATTAGGCTCAGCTCCCCTAACGAGTAAAGTAACCAAAAAGGGCCTCTCGGGTTACGCCCTCCATCCCCAGAAACTGGATCCGCCAGGACTCACAGGCGGCGCCCCACAGCCCTGTGATCCCGCACGGATGCTGACACTGGCCCACCCAGGGGGACACAGGACCCTGAAAGGGGGGAAGCTGTCCCGGCTCACGAGCAGCCGTGCGTGGGTCCCTCCTGCTATCCGACCACCTGGGCATCAAAGTCACTCAGCACTTGGGTCCGCTTCCCCCTGATGGGACGTGTGCGCAACCAGCCCTCGCGGGAGGCCCTGGCGCAAAAAGCAAAAAAAATAAATAAATAAATTGAGGATGAAATGATAGACGGGACCAAGCCCCAAAGAAAGATCCCAGCTTCCCTCAAAACCTGGTTCTCCCGAGTCAGTTGTCCCCTTTCTTGGGTGACTCGGGGCCTGTCCCTATGCAGCGCCTGGGGACATAGAAAGACTCACGACCGGTATTTGTGCCATTTTCCTATTGAAATCTTGGGAGGCGACCTTTTTCCTGGCAGTAGTTGTCTCCACCGTGTGGAGCTTTCTGTCTTGCCAGCGGCCTCGTGATCAGCTGTGAGATGCCGTCCCTCAGGTTGGACCTTGGAGGAGCCGTCCCCTTCTCCTGGGGGAACGGCAGCTCCCGGGGATCGGAGGAGGAGCCTCGAGAGGCAAAATCTCCTCAAAATGCACCCGGGGGGACCCCCAGGCACCAGCCACTCCTCAGTTGGAAGAGAGGGGTGGCCGCCGGGGGGACAGACAAGCACCCAAATGTCACGTGTCCAGTCCACACAATTAAAATGGCACATTTTCATGAATCTTCGACCACAGCAAAGAATGAGATAAATAACGCGTCCACCTACATCCGTCCCGGGGAAGCGGGCTCTGGCCTCCAAGGCCCGGCCTCTCCGCTGGGCCTCCGCTGCCTACTCCACCCAACCCACGGCGGGTCCTGAAATACCAAATGTCAAGGCCAGGGTTCTCCACGGCCAGTTCCCGGGGCTGGGACAGTCTGTCTGTCTGTCTGTCTGTCCGCCACGCTGGTTTTTTCTCCCAGACTCACGGGCTGGCCTCGTTTCCTCAGGAGGCCACCGTCCTCCACGGCTGGGCCCGTCTGGCTGGACGTGGCCCCAGGACCCGTGCGAGGAGCCAGCTGCTCCCGTGGGCAGACCCACAGTTTCGCACACAGGTCCCCCCGACCGACCTTAGCCCCACACCCCGGCCCGGGGCCACCTCATTTCTTACATCCTGAGTCAGGGTCCCTGTGTCACCAACTCTGATAGGGACGCCAGGATGGCCCACGTCACAGCCCACATCTCGCTCAGCCTCCTTGAAAGTCCAAGAGAAGGGAAGGAGGAGACAAGACGGAGGCAGAACTCCTCCGGCCGGCTGCTTGGCAGGCTGGAAGTCCTGCTTGGTGTCTGGCTGAAGTCCCCAGGACCAGACAGGAAGCAGCCAGAGGGCAGCCCCACAGGGCCTCCTGGTCAGCAGCCGTCGTGGGCCTACTGTGTGCTTCTTTGCAGCTGCTGAAAAGCAAAACGGAGGCTCAGGGTTGTCGCTCAGGGGACAGAGCGCATGCACCTTCAGACTGAGCTCAATCCGTCACCAAAAGCAATAAAAAATTTTTTAAAAAAAAGACTTTTTAAATTAAAAAATGAAGCCACTCTGCCCATGGGAGGGGGGGGAGGGGGGCTAATGGCCAGAGAGGGACCGATTCCCTGTTCCCATTCTTCCTCTCCTCCTGCCTCTCCGTCCGTTCCTACACGCACCGCTGGAATCTCAAAACTTACCAAAAAACAAACAAAACAAAAAAAAAAAAAAAACGGGGAAAGGCTTGGCCTTCTGGTTTGTATGAAGAGTATCCGATGGTACAGATGAGACGTGCCCAAACACACCGACGTTTCCGCTCCGCGGAAAGATGGACAGTTCCCTCCTTGGAGAGACGGCTCCACTTCGAGGGGCAAGAGCACAGCAAGCCCTTGCGTTTGGAGAGACGGAGCTAAGGGTGGCCTGTTGGGCGCAGAGATGGAGGGGTCCGGGCAGGCCCCGCAAAGCCAGGTCCCTCCTAAGGAGCAGGGTACGACTCAGGTGCTACGTGGGACGCTGTGGCTTTGGGGGGCTTTGCAAAGGGGGCTTCTGGGTAAGACAAGTTGCTATTGGGTTGTGGACGCGCTGGGGTTGCCCTGAGACATTGGCCAGGCCTCTGTCCCTGCGGCCACCAAAACAGCTCAACTCCAAACCCGTGTCCAGGCTCCCGCGCGCGCGCGCGCGCCAAGACGCGCGTCTCTTCCCCTGCGCGCGCTCCCTCCCCCCAGCTCACTTCCTGGGGACCAGGGCGACCTCCCCCGCCCCTCCGCGCCCTTCGCCCCCCACCCCACCCCACGGCCAGGCCCGCAGCACGCTTCCAAGAGTGCACGCCTGATTTTTTTTTCTCTCTCTCTCTTTAATCTAGGATATTTACAATATTGCACTTTTTTCCTGCACCTGACCGCAGTTGAAGGGGACCGCCTGGGTAGGTAGGTAGGTCGGTAGGTCGGTAGGTTCGCCTTCCCACCACGCCTCCCGACCCCCGCCCCTCGTCTCTTACGCAAGTCATTTGCATCTGAATTCGCTCAAACAGCCAACCCGCCCCCTCCCCACCCCACCCCACCCCACCCCCCCGAAAAAAGTCAATCCGAGCATCATCAAAGACTGCAAAAACTGATAAAGTCGCCTAATTCTAGGGCACAAGGAATCCCGATCCGTTCCCGTGTCCGCGGGGGGCGGGGGTGCTACACGTGCGCAGGAGTGGCGAAGGGTGCTCCGGAAGGTCGCCACTTGGGAGATGGGGTCTTGTCGCCCTTCCCTGTCGTTGGCCACCCGAGCGACACTCGATCCATCCGTGCCTTGCGTTATTGCTGCCTTCGGGGCGGGCACGGGGGTGGGGGTGGGGGGGACCGTGGAGGAGGGCAGGCCCCTGCGTCGGATGCGAGGGTCCAGGATTCGAATCCACGCCGCGCTCTTGGGCAGGTGGGTGGACACGGTCGCGGGCAACTCAGCAAGGGCATCTGGAGTGGAGACCCGTCCCCAGAATCTTTGGCTGCAAAGACTCTAGGACCCCCGATAGGTGTGTGGTCAGCCGCATGCAGAGGGCTGGAGCAGATGAGGCGGGGTTTCCCCCGCGCGCGGGTTCCAGGACGCAGGCACCGGCTGCTGCGCTGCGCTGCGCGGGCGAGGGCCGGGTGCGCGCCCCGACGGCCGCGCGCTCGCTCTTCCGCAGGGTCCCGGCGGGGGTCTGGCTGCGCTGTGCGGCGTCTGCCGTCCCCAGGCTGCCCGGAACAGGGAGGCCACTGCGCCCGGGCTCCGGGGGGCGTCCAGCCTGCCGCCGCGGGGAGGGCTCAGAAGGGACCGTGCGGGACGCGGTGCGGGCGGGGTCGCGGGGCCGGGCGCGGGGCGGGTCAGAGCCCCAGGGCCTCGGCGTGCTTCCGCGCCTTGAGCCGAAGGTCAGCGATGCTAGAGTTCTTGCTGTTGCTTTTGGCCGCCGCGGCCACCACGGCGGCGGCGGAGGCCGACTCGGCCAGCGACGCGATGGGCAGCCCGAAGGGCGGCGGCGGGAACATCAGGTAGGGCGCGTGCGCCGCCAGGTGCGGGTGCAGGTGCGGGTGCGCGTGCGCCACCCCTTCCAGCTGCAGCTGTGCCTGGACCTGTGGACAGGGCAGACGTGGCGCGGTCAGTTAGGACGCCCCCCGGGGGCAGGGTGCGCTTTCCCGCCTTTTCCCTTCCCTTGGCCCCCTGGGGATCTCTCCCTTCCTCCTGCGTCAGAGACCACCGCCCCTTTCCCCCTCCAGCCTCTAAACCGGTGGCCAGCCCCTGGTCACTTTGGACAGACCCCAGTGTCGGCGCCTCGGGCTGCAACCCGTCTAGAAGGAGCTCCAAGTTCCTTCTCTCTGACCCCTGCACGAGGCAGCCTGAGCGGACTGGGCCACCCAATTTCAGTGCGGCCTAAGGACAGGGCGCCACGAGGGAGCAGGGGAGAGCTGTGGCCGCCAGGAGGAGACTCGTGGCCACCCAAGTCTGAAGATGCGCCCAGGCGCCCAGGAGAGGTGGAATGCAGCAGCAGAGGCGGACACTGGCCCTGCGCAGGATCCCCCAGGGAGGCCCTTCGCGCCTGGCGCACCCGGAGTGGCCGAGCTTGAGGCTCCCTTTCCCCCGAGGTCTATTTATACCCCCATCCCCACCCTGGCCGGCCAGCCCAAGCCACCACCGCAGACTGGTGGACCCCCTCTGCCCTCCCGCAAACAGGTCCAAATATAAACCTGGCTGCCCTCTGGGAACAAACCGGTTGCGTGTGTGGACTGCCCGCCGCCGCCCTGCCACAGCACCCCAGCTCGACCTGCCTGTGCCCTCCCACCCCCAAAGGGCCTTGCATTGGAGAGCTCAAGAGGGCCCCCCGGAGTGCTGGCCCTGGAGACACGGGGCCTCCTGCCCCACTATCCACCCGTCCAGTCTCCTGGCAGAACCCCTCCTCCGAGCCAGGGACCCCGGGCGCCCCAGGGCCTGGGTGCGGGTCCGGGAGCCTGGCACTTCCCTCCAGCCAGGACCGGGCATGGGGGGCGGGGCGGCTGCAAGGGGCTGAGCGACCCGAGCCCCACAGCCAGGCGCAGGGGACCCCTCCCCGGGCCGGGCTCCGGGCGGTCACCGGGTGGGTGGCGCCTCGGTGGGTGGGATGGCTGTGTTTTCTCTCGCCCCTCCAGAGTTTCGTCAAAGTGCGCTTGGGTTTGGTTTTCGCCCTTCCCCAAGGTGACTCGTGGAGTTTTACGGCCTGGTTTTAATACGTGCCAAAGCGTCTATAAATGTTCCCTTGTAAAAAAGCGGCTGGCTTTCTACTGAGCGCCAGGCCAGGAGTCCGCGGGGGCGGGAGGAGGGGTGCGCAGCGCGCGGGAAGGGCGCCAGGGGGGGCGGGGGGAGGGGGAGGCTGCCGGGGCGGGGACGGGGGGACCCGCGCGACTACCTGTTGGAAAGGCATCCGCAGGGCGCCCATGTTCACGTAGGGCGCCACCCTGCAGGCGTCCAGGTGGCTGGCGGTGCCCAGGATGACGCCTGCCAGGGAAGAGCAGAGCTGGTGAGCACCCAGGCACCCCCGCGGGCGCCCCCTGCCCACCCGCCCCCCACCCCCACCCCCGTGCCGCCCCCACCCACCTTTGTGCATCTGGTTCTCCTGTTTCCGACACTTGGCTCTCCGGTTCTGGAACCAGACCTAAGGGACGGACAGACAGGGGCGCGTGAGCCCAGCCCGCGGGGGGCCTCCCGAGCCACCCACGCGCTCCGCAGAGCAGGGCGCAGGCCTGTGGGGGGGGTGGGACTCGCGCCTGCCCCCCTCCATCTCCCAAATGACACCTAGGCCCATTCCTGTGAGCACCAATACACACACACACACACACACACACACACAGGCACAGAGAAGCCACCAGCGGGGTGCGGGACACACAGCCTCCAACTTCTGTTCCAGCTTGGAACACCCTGAGCGCAGAACCATCCCCACCCGCTGCAGGAAGCCCCAGAGAAGGAGGCGGGAATCATTTCCCTCTTAATCTTACAAGAGACGTGTAGGGGACCCCCCTCCCCAATAACCGGCCTCTGCAAGGCCTCACGCTAGGGCTGACCTGCCAAACCTGAGCTTCCTGCATTAAGATTTGGGTATCAATTACCTCTCCCCCCCCCCACAACTCCCACTTTTTTTTGGGGGGGGAGCTCGCTGCTCCCCCCCACACACACACACACCCCGTTGCAAACACAGCCTTCCCCTGTTCCTGCGCTCAGCTCAGCCGCCTCCCTGGACTGTTTTTAATTGCTCAGTCTGCGACCTGCTCTCCCTCCCTGGCCCGCCGGGCCTCGGTGACAGGCACTGGCCACGCGGAATAATTAGCACCAAGCTGGCCTTCTAGGTCCAGAGTCACCCAGGGAGCTGTCTGGGGCCTGGCCCCGGGCGACAACGGGCTGGCCGCCGGGTGAGGGTTGGGGGGGGAGCCTCCACCAAGCGCGGAGGTTGGAGGCCTTCAAAAAAAAAAAAACGAAACGGAGACCTTCCCAGAGCCTGCTGCCTTGGGGACCGGCTTCCTGCCCTGGACTCAGCTGACCGGTCTGGCTTTCCAGAAGGTTCCACAGCCGTTCCCTCCGGGCATCGGTAAGAGCCTGGAAAACTTTTTATCCCCTGCAAAGTGGTCTCTCCTCCCCCCACACACACACAAAAAAAAAAGGAAGAAAAATAGAAATAGAAAGTAAGAGAGCGAGCGAGCCGCCTCTTCCTGCGGCCAGTCCGGAATCCAAATCCACAAACTCACGAACCTCGTTTGCAGGCCTCTCCCCAACCCCAGCCCCGGGGGGGGGGGGACTAGATCCCCCCCCCCAGGGGCCAGCTCCCAGCCAGACGGGCCCAGCTGCCCCGCTCTGGAAGGGCATATTTTTTTTTTTCAAAAAAGGAGAATTTTTAAAATCCTGCAAAACGCAACGCGCACACCGTCCGTTCGCTTTCCC
Organism: Ictidomys tridecemlineatus; assembly: GCF_052094955.1. NCBI lineage: Eukaryota > Metazoa > Chordata > Mammalia > Rodentia > Sciuridae > Ictidomys > Ictidomys tridecemlineatus. The sequence continues at coordinate 9,829 of NW_027525008.1, forward strand.
TTTAGCAAGAGAGAAGAACAGCAGAGGAGGGTGTTGGCGGGGAGAGACGCAGAGAGGCCCTAAGATGGTGAGGAATAAAAAGTGACGAATTAGCCGCCGCGTTAAGCGACCGTGCATCAGTCTTGGGGGTGATCCGCGATCAATTCCAATTAGGGCCGAATATGCTAAGTAAAGTGCACTACCCGGGGCCCCGGACACTGGCGGCTGCATTACGCGAGAGGCCGCTGCTGCTGATTCCCTGCTCCGACGCGCTGTAATCTGATTTCCTTTTGATTTCCATTACCGACAGTGAATAATGACATTTAATTTAGCTCGGTGCCATAAACCCAAAGATATTTGTTGTAATTAAATTACCGCCTGCCCCTCACCACCGTCTCATAACTTTCCATTATGAGCCCGACAGCTGGGCGATGTGAGTTTGCACGACAAACACGCACACACGCACGCGCGCGCACACACACACACACGCAAAAAAAAAAAAAGAAAAAAAATATAAGAGGTTAATAAGGACTCGCTTCCACAGGACACTCAATTTATTTACGGCGAATTTCCACACTCAATTGAAACTCTATCTCTTAACAGCCTGGGACGGGCCGCACCACGGAGGAGCTTGGCCCAGAAATGCAGAGGCAGGATTCAGATAGGATCCATTTATTTCCCTCTTATTTTTCCTCCCTTTTTCCCACCCACCCACCCACCCCCTACAACTCCCACCGTCGGAGTGTTTTTTCACTAATTGATTTTTATGATCCCTTTTTCTGCCACCTCGGCTCTTTTATGATGTGACCCTTCTCCCCGTGGCCCATAGGAAAAATTAAAAAATGAACGTCTTTGATTCCGTCCCTGGGTTTGCTGCTGCTGTTGTTGTTTTTTTTTTATTGTTATTTACCGCCATTAAATTTTCATTCGCCCCCTGAATCGAATCGATCGCTCTTTATTTCTACCTTCTCCTCTCGGCCCCCACCACCACCACCACCACGACCGTGTCCCCTCCAACGACGACGACGGGGTCCCTGCGTGCTAAGGTGCGGTGCGGTAATAGACTACTGAAAGAAATAGTGCGGAATTAAATTACAAGTAATTTATTTTTATAGAAACAGTACATCAAGGGGCCCGGAGATGATTACAGATCCCAGGCAGAGAGACACCGGCAAATGACATAAAAGTTGAAGTCCCCTGAAGCAAAAGTTTAATCTTTTGATTAATTTATAGGCTGCCACCTAATCCATCTTCCCCCCCCCCACACTCCGGCCAGGGTGTCCAGCTGAAGTCCCCCCTCCTCTCCGCCAGGCCTCTTCTGGGGTGGAGGCCAGAGACGCTCACAGAGCTGGCCCCACGGAGCCCACAGTTAAGTGCAGGGAAGGGGGGGTGCTAACACAGCAGAATCCAGCCACAGAGGCCTGGAGGAGGCAGGGAGGGAGGGAGGGAGGGAGAGAGGGGGGGCGTTGATTTAATTTTAAGAAAAACCTTTTTACTGGAGCAACAGGAAAGAAGGAAGGTTATAGCAAGCAGTGAGCAAAACAGAGACCTTTTAAAAGAGAGAGAAATTAAGCATTGGTTTGGGGGGGCCGCACGAACTACCCAAGTCGTTTGTGTTTTCTTTTTTGGAAATAAGATGTGGGGGTGGGGGAGGGAGGGAGTCGTGTCTCAATTTGTTGACCCCCCTCCCTATCCCAAAAAGACAGGAAAACCTGTCCTCTCCAAACTGCTCGCCTTGGAAGGGGCCTCCCCTGCCCCCAGCCCGGGTGGCCACGTTAATTTCACTGACTCCGAACCCGCGTCCCTCGAGTCCTGGGGACACGGGGGGGGGGGGCTTGCTCCCGCCCTCTCGCCCTCCCTCCTTCCCCCTTCTGCCCAGTTGCGGAGCCAACTTGAAAACCAGGACAAGACCCCCTCGGAGCCTCCAAGGTCGACCTCCCTCCCAAGCGGGACCCAGAAGCGGAATTTTCGTGCACCCCTGCGCGCGCGCACAGGCGCGCACACGGTAAATAAATTAGCGAATTCCACCCAGGGTTCCCCACGCCAGGGGAATAGCGGCTGCCGTCCGCGCAGGCGTCTCTCTGCGCACGTGCAGCGCACACCCAGGGCCCCCGGCCTCGGTGGCAGGCCAGATGGGCATCAAGAATTCATGCGCTCGCCCCTCGGGGAGGCCGAGGGAGGCAGCCCCCCGCGCCCCCTGCTAATCCGACCCTGCGCGGGCCGCAGCGCCGCTCGCCTCCCATGCCCCGGAGCAGGGCGAGCCCCTCGCCCGCCCGCCCCTCGCATCCCCTCCCCGCCTCGGTTCCTCTGTGGCTCCTGCGCTCCCTGCAGCGGGAGGGAAGCGAGTGGAGAGCAGCAGGAGCCGAGCGAGCGAGGGGGATGTGGGAAGAAGGAGAACAGGAGAGGCCCAGCGGTGGACTTCCCAGCTGCGGGTGGCGACCCCGGGGTTCAGGACACGTGCGCTCTTGGGGTGCGGCCATCCCGGGAGGCCCCCCACCCGGGCGTCTCCAGGAGGCCTTTCCACGCAGACTCCCCGCGCTCCTGCGAGGCCAGGGGCTCCCGGGGCCCAGGGCGCGCGCTAGGCCCTGCGCAGCGCCCGGTGCCGGGGGGCGCGGGGCGGCCCTACCTGGACGCGCGCCTCGGAGAGCCCCAGGCGCTGGCTGAGCTCCTCGCGCATGAAGGCGTCGGGGTAGTGCGTCTCGTCGAACAGCCGCTCCAGCTCGTTGAGCTGCTCCAGGGTGAAGTTGGTGCGGCTCCTGCGCTGCTTGAGCTTCGTCTGCCCGTCCTCGTCCTCGGACTTGACGTCCTCGCGTTTGTCCTTGCAGTCGAAGAGGCCTGCGGGGGAGAGCGGGGGACACGGGACTGAGAGGGGACCCACCCCCCCCCGGCAGTGCCCAGCCTCGGTCCCCCCACCCCCACGCCGCAAGGTCGCGCGCGCCAAGTGGACCCTGTTTGCGCGACGTGGTATCAAAGCCTCTCTGTGTCCAGGCTGTGGGACGGGACCCTGGGTCAGAAATGCGCCCTCGGTGGGGGGCTGGGGCCAATCGGTAAAACGGAACTCACTCAAAACGGGGGACACACACTCACACAGACACACTCACTTCTTTCGTAACAACTCGGGGCACAAGGACACGGCGGTGTGTCTTGGCCTAATCTCTGAATAGTTCCCTCAATTATCCACTTTCCTCTGTTGACACAGCCTCACCTCTTTTTTTTTTTTTTTTTTTGGAAGGAGACTCTGGTGTTAAATATTATTTTTTTTTAAGGCGAAGAAGCCGAGGACGAATTACCCGGGTGTGGGCGCCCCAGAGGGACCCACAGGAAGCCGCTGCTGGACCCACCACCCACCCACCCCGAGGCTGCAGCTCAGCAAACAGGCCCGAGGCCGGCCCTGTCAGGGACTGGACAGGGCAAGGCCCCGCATCCATCTCTTTTCTGACCCCAAAGCAGGGCCCTATCCGAAATCCCACCACCCACCGTGAGCGCAGGGGGATCTTTCTTGGGCTCACACGCTGTCACACGGCTCTGCCACCCAGAGGCCCCCCAAGATGTCCAAAAAACCAGGACTGGGTTCCCGTTGGCTCCGGAAAGGCCCGAGTGGGTAGCGGGCAAAGGGATCCGCGATGGGAAGCTTTTCCCTCCCCCCGTCCCCACTTTTGAGAATTCAGGGTCTGGAAATAAAAGCCACCTGCCCACCACCCCCTCCCCATCCAGGCCCGAGGCTGGTGGTGGTCCCTGCCGCTCCGCCACCCCCTCTGTCTCGGTCCCCGCTCTGTTCTTTCTCCCTGATCACACGGGGCCTGCTGGGCTCCGGCAAAGAGCTGCCCCCGTGCCCTCATTAGCTGTCCCCTGGTGTCCAGAATCAGAGACCGGAGGCCTTTAGGAAGCAGTTCCAAAGAGCTGAGCTCGGGAAGATCTCAAAGCAGCCAGAGGACCCCTGAGAAGTGCCCACCGCCCAGACACTTGCAAAGCCCCAGGGGCGTCGTAGGGGGAAGCACATCTTGGTGCTGGACGGAGTCCCCCTCCGGGCGTCCCTGGACTGGAGATCAGTAGCCACCAAGTCCTTCATCTTTCTCAAAGGCCTCCCCCCGCCCAAGCTTCTGCGAAGCCCCGGGAACTTGTCCCCAACTTAGATGGGGAGACCTCTTTCACCTTCGCAGAAGGGAGGTGCAGCCCGTTTCTGGAAGAACCAACCGAGGCCGGCTTTGTAAAGTCCACGGGCTGGGCTCTGGGCTGGCCTTGGGGGGAGGCATGCTGTTCCCCCCAACCCAGGGCTTCCACCCCGAGTCCTGGAGTGTCCCCAACTTGCAACAGCCGGCTGGGATTCAGCCCTGCCTGGGGGGCTCGGCACACTCGGCCGGGGGGAACAGAGTCCTTCGGAAATCGTTATCCGGCGTCTCCCCGGTGCCTCACACTTGCCTCCTTTTGGAAGGGTCCCCCAGAGCCCTTTGGACTCTGTTCGGGGGTGTCTCACTCCCTGCAGCTCAAGCCCTGGGGCAGGCAGTTAGGAACCCATCTATCCGGAGGCCCCACGGGCTGCGTAAATCCCTGAAATTAAACCTAGGCCTGCAGGAGCGCCCTGTGCCCGGGAAGGGAAGTCTCTGGCGGGTGAATTATGGAGCCAGGTGTCTGCGGCTGTTAATGGGGACCCACCCCAGGTAAGGCCGGCCCTGCCCAGGCGGGGGGCAGCAGCCCTGGTGAGCTAACCAGCCACACGTCGTCGGCTTCACCAAGGTCAAAGCCACCGAGGCTGTCACCGTGAGCCCCAGGACCCGTGAGGTGGCTCCCCCCAATGCCGTCCCCAGGCTCCCCCAAGGCCAGGGAGACTTCTTGGAGAGTTCATTCGGAGGCCTCGGCTCTGATTACCCATTAAAAAAGGCTGCACTGACCACTGACAGCCCGTGCATTTAATAATAAAAACAACAACAATAATAATAATAATTAATAATAATAATAACAAACGAATAGCCTTCGCATCAGCGCCCCTGAGAAGTGGAGCTCATTTGTTCCCCCTGATTTATCGCTGTCAGTGGCTCACTTTCTGCCCGAACCCCACGTCCCCTGCGTTCACGGATGGTCTCTGTCCCATCCAACCCTACCCATTCTCAGTGAGGGTTTGGGCAGGATCCCAGACCAGGAGACCCCGGCCCAGGGTCCGCACACCACGGGGGGCGAGTGCTCTCTGCCGGTCTTGGGGAGGGTCTCCAGGCCCTCACTGCGGGGGTCCAGACCCCGGCCACCTGCGGACAGGCTAGTGGTTTTCATTTACAGACGCAACCGTCAACCCTGGAGGTTCAAGGGGAAAGTTTTCCTCCCAGGAAAGAGGCCCCCAGTTATCCAGGACCCCGACCCTCTCCAACCGCGCGCGGCCAGCGCTTCCCCAGCGCTGCGGGGCTCTGGCTGCCGGGGCGGGGGGGGGGGCCCAGCACGGCTGGGCGCCAGGAGCTGAGCGTGGAGTGGCACAGCGTGCGCGGGAGACGGAGGAGGACAGGCGGGCGGGCGCGCACGGAGGAGGAGGCCCCGCCGCCGGCCTGCGTTCGGACGCAGCCCGACAAGTTACCCACGTCCGAGGAGAGGCGGCTGCGGGCTGCGGGCCGCGCGAGGCCCGGGCTCCCGCGGCGGCTGGCCGCCCTGGCCTCCCGCCTGCCTGTCTCCCGCCGGCTCCGGGTCTCTGCGCCCTGCAGTAGGTTTCGCTCCCCACTGGTTGCTGGCGCTTGGCTGCCGGAGCCTTTCGGGCTCAGCTGTGGCTGCGAATTCCTAGAGTTTGAGCTGATGGCGAGCCGCGGCGCCGGGGGGCCTCCTCCCCGCGCGCGCTCTGAGCGAGGGCCCCCGCGGTCCGGCCGGATGGCGAGGCGGCGCCTTCCCCGGGAGGGGACCGGAGCCCGCGCGCGCGGCGACCTTACCTTCCGCAGCCCTCCCCGGGCCGAACTCCTTCAGTTTATCCTTATCATTGTCCACGTGGTCCTTAAACAAATGCACCGGACAGTGGCCGCTGCCCTCGGTAACGTCCTGGAGGCTCGTTTCCGAGCTCCCCAGCTCCCTGGCGCGCGCCAGTCCGCTCTCCAGAACTTCTCGGTAGGTGATGGAATCCTTCTTGCCGCCGCCTCCCCCGCCGCCGCCGCCGCCGCCGCCGCCGCCGCCGCTCTCTTTGGTTTTCTGGTCAAAAGATTTGGATACAAAAGCGGTGAGCTCCTCCATGGCTGGCGCGAGGGGCTGCGAGGGTCCGCGGGGCGCGGCGGTGCTGGCTGGGCGCCGGGCTGAGGTCCGCACGCCTCCCCGCGCGCGCGGAGAGGACGGTCGGTGTGAGGGTGGATCCCTCCCGCTGTTATTTATGCCTTTCAATTTGAGATCTCACTATTTATACGCGGCCACCTCCGCCCAACCCCCAGCTCTCCCTGTCTGGAGCAATTACGACTCCGGGCTCGGCGGGCGGCGGCGGACGCACGTCGCCACGCTCTCTCTCTCTCTCCCCCACCCCCCAGTCCGGCAATTGGCCCTCCTTGGATTTCATCAGCCTTTGGCGTCTGGGCACCTGGGTGTGGAGAGGTAACGATCACATTTTTTTGAAGGGAGAAGGACAGAGCAAGAGAGAGACAGGAGGAGGAGAGGAGGAGAGGAGAGCAAGCCGAGAGCGCGCGCGCGCGCGCGCGCGCGCGGGAAGGGAGCAGGCGCCCTCGCCCCCAAACAGGTATCCGCATCCTGTCCAGGTCTGGAAACAAGTCCTCGTCCAGCCCGGGGCGCCCGTGGGGACCCGCAGCCCGAGCCGCCCGGCTTGGATCTGTCTCGGTCTCTCCAGGACGCGTCGGTCTGTGTGCGCGGCCCTGCGGAGATGCCCGCCGCCGGGGACGCGCGGCCTCCCCTCCCCGAGAACTGACTTCAAGTTGGAGGCGCGTTTGGATGGCCAGGCTCCGGAGCGGCCGGCCTGGCCCCGCAGAGCCGGCGACAGGAGCTGGGGGGCGCGCGGGGCTGGCATGGCGCGCGGCTCCCGGACCCCCAAAGTGAGAAGAAGAAGGAAGTGGGAATCTCCAAGGCTTCCCGAGCCCGGAAAGAGGCTGTCAGACCTCCTCCCCGGGCGGGCGGACACCGCCGAGGCCCACGACTCCGCGCCGCCTGGACCCGGACGCGGAGAAGCCTCAAGGAGAACCGGTTGGTACCGTCCGTCCTCTCTGCCCGCGCGTGGGACCCAGCCCCTCCCGGGCACGCCGCCTGTCACCCCGGTGTCTCGGACCCTCATTTGGGAACCTAGGTCACGGGGAGGGGTGAGCCGCCCAGCCCCTCGGCCTCCGGATTGCGCTGTGCCCGGCAGGAGCCGCGGTTCGGTTCGCAGTGGCGCTAGGAAATTCATTTTATGACCCCCACCGTGGACACGTCCCCCGGCTGCAACGTTTTTATCTGCGAATAAAGTGTGGCTTTTTCTTCTTCATTTAAAAAAAAAAATTTTTTTTCCCCCCTGAAAATATCTTCTCATTCCCCTTCGCCTGCCGCATTCGGGGCGTGGGGTAGCTGCTGGCCAGATCCGAGGTGGGGCGAGATCCGAGGTGGTGTCCGTTTGTTTTATTTTTTGAATTTGTGGGAGATGTTGGTCGTTGTTGGTGGTGGTTTTTGTTTTTCTCGTTTTTTCGCGTTTTTAAAAGCCTCCTCCCCCGAGGCGTGTGGTCCACTCAGACCCCAGGATCCAACGCGGTGCCTGGGCGGTGCCTGGTGTCCTGGCCAGCCGCCGGGCACCCTTGGCAGCTCTCCTTCCGCCCAAAGCAAAGTAAGAGTTGTCTCCGGGTTAAGTGGGGGCCCAGGGCCCCGGTCCACTCCCTGGGTCAGGTTCAAGTGGGGTGCACCCTAGGGAAGGGCTCTGGCCCAGGGAGAAGGCCTGTCCCCCTTCCTTCTCCCCTCCCTCCTTTCCATCCTCGGGACAGAGTGGCCTCCTTGCCATCCTCTGGACAGAGTGGCCGGGCAGCAGTGTCTTCCTGTAGCATGACTCTGGGCTGCGGCTGCTGGGGGGGACCTCGGTCGGTCGCCTCACTTCGAACGAACGCCAAGCTGCTGTTCTAAAGTAGCCAACAGGTCTCTGTCACTGGGCCCTGTATCAACTCCCAGGCTGGGAGATGTCACCCAGGAGGACAAATAACCCCCTGTCTTGTGCAGACAGCACCTGGCTGGCTGGCTCCGGGGACAAGGGACGGGGGAGGGGGGGGTTGTCTGGGGGTGGCCTGGGTCGTGGCATGGGCAAAGGGCCTGTGGCAGCCTGGGAGTGGGTGGTCCCGGCCCAGGCAGAGCCCCTCTGTCCCCTCCCCACCCACCTGCTGGGTGCATCTTGGCTGCAGGGTGGGGGAGGGGTCACAGGGATGGGCAGAGAGATGGAAGGAGGGGGTCTGGGGAGGGGGCTTCAGGCCACAGCTACTTCCTGGGTCCTGAGAGATGGGTGGGATCGGTCCAGTCTCTCCTGGGCTGTGGACCCCGTGCTTCTGCTCCTGACCCTCCTCTGGGCTGTCCCTACAACCCCACAGAGCCTGCCTCCTCAGGGTCCCCCCGGGCTGCGTCCCGCCAGCCTTCTTCACAGAAGCCCCGCAGAGCTGCCCAGGAGGACCCAAGAGAACCAGAGCTCCTGCTGCGTCCAGCTAGGGGGACACTGGCCCCCACCCCTGGACACCCAGGACCCTTCAGGCTGGGAGGGAAATGAAGCCCTCTTCCTGCACCTGAGACCCTCACTTCAACTCCCAGCACAGAGAGGTGTCCCAGGGAGAAAGGAACCCAGTTTTCCTCACGCCCCCCCCCCTCAGTTAGGGAAGTGAGGTCCCCTGTGAGATCCAGCCTCCCTGGCCCAGGAGCAAGGTGGCCCCGGGCTGGAGCCCCCAGGGTGCCTGCAGACCCCTCCCCTCTCGCGCCTTCCCATGTCCACCTTAAAGACGGAAACGCCTACGGTGGGTACTGGGCTCAGTCCTTCAGCCCAGCAAACCGGGCACCGCTGGCCCATTTCAGGAGCGACCCAGGCCCAGGGTCTGCCCGGGGTCTGCAGGAAATGCTGGCTGGGTCTGTTTGCCCAGGGGAGTGGACCCCCACGTCCACCCTGGCAGTCCCACAAGGGTGCTGGCCTCCTGGCAGGGTGCCAGGGGTGCTGGCAAAACCAGTTCCTGTAGCCAGTCCCCCCCCCAGTCGGAGGGAGACTCCAGGTGCCCAGGGGCCTCAAAAATGGGACGGCCTCAGAAGGAAATGGGTTTCAGAAAAGTTTGTGGCTAGAAATGAAACCGTATTCTCTCTCCTAAAGATGGAGGAGAGGGGAGGGAGGGAGGGAGGGAGGGGGAGGGAGTAAGGGAGGGAGGGAGGAAGGAGGGAGGGAGGGAGGGAGGGAGGGAGGGAGGGAGGGGGAGGGAGTAAGGGAGGGAGGGAGGAAGGAGGGAGGGAGGGAGGGTGGGAGAGAAGGAGGGAGGGAGGAAGGAGGGTGGGAAGGAAGGAGGGAGGGGGAGGGAGGAAGGGAGGGAGGGAGGAAGGATGGAGGGAAGGAGGGAGGGAGGGAGGGAGGGAGGGAGGGTCGCTCATTAGCATACTCCACCAGGTGACTGGCCCCTGCACACCTTCCAAGCAGACCCCGGGCGGGGATTCCCCTAACCCCTCCCATCTTCCAGCCCTGCTCCCCAGAAACCTGGAGTGGACCTCTGGCCAGCTCCTGCTGCCCACCCCGACCCTGCCCACTAGAGTCCAGCTGGCAAGAGACGTACAGAGGACATAAAGTAAAAATGCTGCTCAGGTCTCATCCCGGGGCGCAAAGAAAGGGTCCTGGGCAGAGGGAGGAGGTGGGAGGGGGTCATGGGCCTCTGTGCCCAGGACTGACCCCCGGGGCACCAGCCCGGGAGCTGAGCGGATTCCCCTCTGGAATAGCAGCTCTGCCCGGCTCCCTGATGGGCAGGGGACACCCTGTCAGGGGCACCTCTTTCCCTCTCTCTGCGGCACCAGGCTGCCCCCTGGAAGCTGGGCCCTCACTTCTGCTGTGTCCACCCTCCCTGGATGCCTGGCCCCCACCCAGCAGAGGCCAGGAAGGCAGGGGTCGGGCGGATACCCTCCCCCACCCACCATTGCCCCAGCTGGTGTCCGGTGGCCCAGCCCAGGCTGCTCGGAGGAGCTCCCTGGGGACACTGGTCAGGAGCAGCGGGCAGCGGATGGCCAGCACTCAGCCCTGGGGCTGTCCCTCCGCGTCTGTCCTGCCGGCTGGCTTGGAAATGCAGAGTGCGGTCATGGCCGGTGCTGTTTCTCTCCTTCCCCTTCCTTCCCCCAACAGCAGGACAGAGACTGGCCAGCAGTGTCCACGTGGGGACCGGGGTCTGGAAGGCAGGTCCCCCGGAAAATCCACGCAGACAGAGCCACTGGGAGCAGCGGACCCCGCACCCAGGGCCCTTCTGTGCCCCAGGGCCCCGACCTGGGCGTGCAGACCCCAGGGTCACTATTGAGATGGACACTGGCCCTTCTCCATTTACGCACCACCTGGCTTTTTCTTTTTTTTTTTTTTTTGTATGTGAACCAGGTAAATTTTAATAACCAGACATCGCCACCAACAGCTCGCTCTCTCTCTCTCTCTCTCCCTCTCCCAAGGGAAAAAAAGCAATAAATATTCAAATATTGAACATTTGATTTATTTGATTCCTAAAAAGTACGGATCTGGGTTTTTTTTTTCCCCCTCCTGCTGGAGCCAACCCGAGAAAGCTCTCCTCCCGCAAAGACATTTACTCTCCAAAGAATTTCATGCCCACAGCCGATCGCCCCGTGGCTTGGGCAGGCACTGGGCAGCGGCCATCTGGGCCCTAGTCCTGCTCCTGTCCCAACCTCCCCCCCACTCCACCCCTGGGTTCCCTGGAAAGTGTGTGTGTGGGGGGGGGGGATTTATTTTTGCAGAAAAAACGCGCCTCACTGCAAAGAGGGTTTCTATTCATCCAGGCGCAGGGCAAGGGGTGGGGGGGCGGCTGGCCACGTCCAGGCTGAGGGACCAGGCTTCGAACCAGGGCGAGGCCCCTCCCCGCCCATGAAAGATGCATAAGTATCGATCCGGAGCTTGCGGATGGTACAGACGTCTTAACCCATTTCCTGGACGGACGCCTGGCCCCCCACCCCCCGCCCACCCGCCCACCTTTCCCCTCTCTGGGCGCGTAGAGCCGCGCGCGCCCCGGGTCCCTGGCATCTTGTCCATCGATCCCCGCCGACGCGCGCGCTTCCCAGGGCCAGCCTAATAGATTTCCACGACGGTGGCCTTTGTTAATCCAGCCCCTGATGGACCCCTGATGGATCCCGTGGACAAGGGTGACATCTATAATATTAATAAAGGGCACCAGAGGGGGAGGGGGCGGAGGGGCCTCTGGCACCTCCCCGGGAGACCCCTGCAGACCCTGCGCTGCGTGCGCGCAGCACGGTCCCCCGCGGGGCCTGCTCCAACAAGGCACATGTTTTTTTTGTGTGTGTTTTTTTTAAATTTTTTTTTTTTTTAAACTTTGTTCATTTCCTTTCCGTTTTAAGACAAGCCCCGGGTATCTAAGAGGGAGATGAAGTAAATTGCGTAAAATGCATTAAAAAAAAATAATAACAGAGCGATCCGTCCGCTGTCTGCGCTCCCCGGCATCCCCGCCCCCGCGCCACGTACCCGCAACATATGGTGAACTTTCCAGATGTAACCACGGGGCCTCGGCTTTATGTTTTATTTAAGGAAAACATTGTTGTGCAGTCAGCAACGCAGCTTCCCGGGGAGAGCTAACGAGGGCCTGGGTTTTTTTTTTTTTTGGGGGGGGGGGCGCGGGTAGAGACCAGCATTAAGTACAACGGGTAGCGTCTCCTCGGCTGTGCATTAATTATGCGCCGGCAGGGGGTAGTTCCTGCGGTCATCCCGGGACACTTTCCAGGGCTCGGTTTGCATGTGCCCGCCCACTTGGGCAGGGGCCTGCGGGCAGGACTCCGGGAGGGCCCTGCAGGCGCTGCCCACCCGTCCCCGGGGGCTGCCGTGCGCCCCTCCCCGCCTGGTCCCTGGGGTCCGCGGGCTTGGGAAACGGACGCCCCGCGAGCCGAGCCGCATGGACATCTGTGGCCGCTGCTCTCTGGATTGTCAAATGCAAATGGAAACGAGGACTTCATGGCGTGTCCACTGCGAAGGACGAACAGTGTCCTTGGGGGGGGCGGGGAAATCACATTCCCGGGGCCGAGAGTCGGGGCAGAAAGCCCCTGGCACCCGCGTGGGTTGGCCCAGACCTCCGGGGTCACAGCATGGACCCCAGGGCGCTGTCCCCGCTGGCCAGACCTGGCCACTGCCTGGCCTCCGTGCCCAGGGTTCCCCAGGACGCGAGCGTGGGGTCAGCGCCGCAGACAAGGCCCCAGGGGGGGACTAGGAGAGGAGTCCACCTGCCCAAAGTTTGCCCGGGCTTGACCCCCACTCGACGGTCACCCCCACGCCCAGGAAGGCTCCCGAGGCCGCGTGCCCAGGGCCACAGATGTCACCCTCAGTCCATCCTGGAAGGAAGACGCTCCATCAGCGGGTGGACATCGGCCACCGGCCACTGAAGCCCGCGGGGCCCCACGCCCTCGGACCGGCCTGCGAGGTCGCTGCACCAGGACCAGCGAGCGGTGACCCTCCCCATTACCGGGCCGCAGCGGTGGGAGGGACTGGGCGCCCCCTCTCGGTCCCCTCTCCCCGCCCCGGGGCTGCCTGGGGGCCGGGCTGGGGCCGCTGCCCGGGTGGACGGGGCAGCTTGGCCGGCCTGGGAGGCAGGAGGCCAGGACCCTGCGTCTCGGGCACCACCACGGGGCAGGGGTTCGGGCGGAGTCTGCGCGAGCGGCCGGCTAATTGGGGAGCAGAGGCGCAGGCGGCCGGGCGCAGGGAGGCCCCGGCGCGGGGGGAGGCCTGTCCAGCCGCCGCTCAGCTCCTGGCCCACGGCGACGCTCGGGGCGAGAGAGCCAGTTCCAGCAGCTGGACCCCGCCCGCGGCCACCTCCGCCCTGTCCTCCCTCCAGCGCTGGCCGCCAGGCGCCCAGCAGGGACAGGGACAGGGGCGGTGCACGGCAGCTCCAGCGCCCAGATTGGGGACAGGGCAAAGAGGGGCAGGGGACACGTGCCCATCCTGCTTGGTGACAAACGCTGAGCCCAGCAGCTGGAGGAGGCGCAGGGCCAGGCCCGCCCTGCAGGCCGCGCACTGTCCCCTGGTCCAGCCCACGGAGGGCCCTGGGGTCTGGGAGCAGCTCACTGTCGCAGGGCCCTGAGGGAACTGGACCTGCCTTCTGCTGGCCCCAAAGGCTGTCACCCGTGGACACCTGCTGAGCTTGGCTCTGTGGCCACCAGGCCTCTGGGCCAGGGGAGGGCCAGGGCACCTTTCTGTCCTGTCCACAAGCCAGAGCAGAGGCCCGCCCCCAGCCCCATCCTGAAAGGCCACTTCCCGCTGGAACTGAGACCTGAGGGTCCCTTGTCCTCGCAGCAGGGCAGGGCCACTCGGGGGCATGTCTGAGGATGCCCTGGGTCTTGGCCGCTTCCTGACCCAGCTTGGCCCAGATCCTGAGTTGGCTTTTGTGTTTTCTCTTGTTGTTATTGTTTGTTTTCGGGTTTTTTGTTTGTTTGTTTGTTTTTCTGTTGCAGGTGACTCTGGGACTCCATGCCCCTGACCAGAACCGGGTCCTTGTGTGCAGCAGGGCAGGATGCCCGCGGCTCGCTGGACCCCAGAGCACACTCGGGAGGGGACGTCGGCCATTTCCACACCTCGGCTCCTGTTCTGCTCCCAGCTCCGGGGACTCCAGGAGGCCCCTGTCACAGGGAGCTGGGCCCCAGGCCACAGATGTCCCCCCGCCCAGCAGAGGGGTCAAGGCCACACCCCCAACAAAGACCCCTTTCCAGGGGAGCCCAGGACACCCATGCTTTGGGAAGCCCCAAGCAGTGACCACAGCTAGCCCAGAACACCCCCCTTCACCTCCAGATATTGGTGCCGGAACAGGAGGGTTGATCAGTCTTCTACCTGGGCCCTCTCCCAGCTCTCTCTTTCCCCTACGTGGTCCATATGTATGACCCTATGGAAGTGGAGGGGGTCCTAGGGGGCAGGTAGAAAAGGGAAAGTCAAGAGGCATCCATCAACATCTCTTTGGGAATTTATTTTTTTCTTTTTTCCAGAACTGGGGATGGAAGCCTGGGGTGCTCTACCTCAGAGCGGCACCCCAACCCTTTCTGTTTTATATTTTGAGACAGAGTCTTCCTAACTTGCTGAGGCTGGCCTCTAACTTGCCATCCTCGTGCCGCAGCCTCCCGAGTTGCCTGGTCTCATGGAGGAAACCTCGAATGGTTCACCAAAGCTCACCCTGAGAACCACAGCCCTTCCCAGCCGGGGCTGGGATGGCGGCTCTGCCCTGCTTGTCCCTCTCCTGGCTCCGATGACATGGCTTCAGTCAGCAGAAGCTCAGCTGCCGAGGGACAGGTGCTTCACAAGCACATGGGCCTTTTCTATTTTTAACTCCTCCCGAAAGTCACCCCCAAAGTGTGTGTTCCTGTGCCGTCAGCAGCTCGCCCACAACTTGGTGTGCTTTCCCACATCATCCCCCTGGGCTCCGGGTCTTCAACGAGAGCCCTTGCCTAGCAGCTGCTCCCCTGTGACCCGGGAACTCGGGAGGCAGAGGCTGGAGGACCGCCAGGCGGAGGCCAGCCTCGGCAACGTAGCAAGACCCTGTCTGCAAATATAAAGGGCTGGGATGCAGCTCCGCGGTGGAGCACCCGGGGTTCAACCCCAGAGTGGAGGAGGAGGAGGTGGAAGAAGGGGGAGGGAGAGGAAGACGAGGAGGAGGAGCAGGAGGAGGAGGAGGAGGAGGAGGAGGAAGAGGAGGAGATGGAGGAGGAGGAGGAGATAGAGGAGGAGGAGATAGAGGAGGAGGAGGAGGAGGAGGAGATGGAGGAGGGGGATGAGGGGGAGGGGCAGGAGGAGATGGAGGAGGAGGAGGAGATGGAGGAGGAGGAGGAGATGGAGGAGGAGGAGATGGAGGAGGAGGAGGAGGAGGAGGAGGTGGAGGAGGAGATGGAGGAGGAGGAGATGGAGGAGGAGGAGGAGGAGGAGGAGGAGATGGAGGAGGAGGAGGAGATGGAGGAGGAGGGGGAGGAGGAGGAGGAGGAGGAGGAGGAGATGGAGGAGGAGGAGATGGAGGAGGAGGAGATGGAGGAGGAGGAGATGGAGGAGGAGGAGATGGAGGAGGAGGAGGAGGAGGAGGAGGTGGAGGAGGAGATGGAGGAGGAGGAGATGGAGGAGGAGGAGATGGAGGAGGAGGAGATGGAGGAGGAGGAGGAGATGGAGGAGGAGGGGGAGGAGGAGGA
>NW_027525009.1:0-25106 GCF_052094955.1 Ictidomys tridecemlineatus
ATACCCCAGTCTGCAACCTCTGATCTCTGTAACAGTCCTTCTGCACCTCAGTCTGAAAAATCTGCTCTCTGCAACGATCCTTCTGCACATCAGTCTCCAACCTCTGCTCTCTGTAACAGTTCTTCTGTACCTCAGTCTTTAACCTCTGCTCTCTGTAAGATCCTTTTGCAACCCAGTCTTTAAACTCTGCTCTCTGTAACTGTTCTTCCGCAGCACAGTCTCCAAGCCCTGCTCTGTAACAGGTCTTCTGCTCCCCAATCTCCAAACTCTGCTTTCTGTAATAGGCCTTTTGACCTCCAGTCTCCAACCTCTTCTCTCTTCAACGATCCTTCTGTACCCCAGTCTCCAACCTCTGCTGTCAGCAACAATCCTTCTGCACCACAGTCTCCAACCTATGCTGTCTGTCAGATCCTTCTGCACACCTGTCTCCAACCACTGCTCTCTGAAACAGTCGTTCTGTACCGCAGTCTCCAAACTATGGTATCTGTGAGGGTCCTTCTGCACCTCAGTCTCCAACCTGTGCTCTCTGTAAAATACCTAGTGCACCCCATTCTCAACCTGTGCTCTCTGTAAAAGTCCGTCTGCACACAGTCTCTAAACTCTGCTCTCTTTAACGATCCATCTGAACCCCAGTCTTCAATCTCTGCTCTCTGCAATGATCGTTCTTCACCCCAGTCTCAAAACTCTGTTCTCTAAAACAATTATTCAGCACGCCAGTCTCCAACCTCTGCTCTCTGTAACAGTCTTTCTGTACTGTAGTCTCTAAACTTTGTTCTTTGTCAGGGTCCTTATTCACCACAGTATCCAACCTCAGCTTTCTGTATCCGTCATTTTCCACCACAGTCTCCAAACTCTGCTTTCTGTATCAGTTCTTGTGCACCCCAGTCTCCAACCTCTGCTCTCTGTATCAATCCTTCTGCACCTCAGTCTCCAAGTCTTCTCTCTGAAACGGTCCTTCTGCACCTCAGTCTCCAAACTCTTCTCTCTGTAACAGTGTTTCTGGGCCTCAGTCTCCAACCTCTGCTCTCTGTAACAACCTTATGCAACCTAGTCTCCAAACTCTGCTCTCTGTAACAGTCTTCTGCACCCCAGTCTCCAACCTCTGCTCTCCGTAACAGGCCTTCTGCACTCAAGTCTTCAACCTCTGCTCTCTGTAAGAGGCCTTCTGCACCCCAGTCTCCAACCTCTATTCTCTGCAACGAGCCTTCTTCACCACAGTCTCCAACTTCTGCTCTCTGCAACATTCCTTCTGCACCTCAGTCTCCCACCTCGCTCTCTGCATCTGTCCTTGTACACCCCAGTCTCCAACCTCTGTTCTCTGTAACAGTCCTTCTGAACCGAAGTCTCCTACCTCTGCTTTCTTTAACAGTCCTTCTGCACCCCGGTCTCCAACATCTGCTTTCTCTATCAGGCCTTCTGCACCCAAGTCTCTAAACTCAGCTCTCTGTAACAGTCCTTAGGCACCCCAGTCTCCAACCTCTGCTTTCTGTAACAGTCCTTTTGAACCGGAGTCTCCTACCTCTGCTCTCTGTAACGGTCCTTCTGCACCCCAGTCTCCAAAATCTGCCTTCTCTATCAGTCCTTCAGTATCCCAGTCTTCAATCTCTGCTTTCCGCAATATTCCTTGTGCACTCCAGTCTCCGACCTTCACTCTCTGTAAGATCCTTTTGCACAACAGTCTTCTACTCTGCTGGCTGAAACAGTCCTTCTGCAACCCAGTCTCCAAACTCTGCTCTCTGTAACAATAATTTTGCACCTCAATCTCCAAACTCTTCTCTCTACAAAGGTCCTTCTTCACCCCAGTCTCCAAACTCTGTTCTCTTCAACAGTCCTACTTCACCCCAGTTTCAAACCTCTGCACTCTGTAACAGTCCTTCTGCACCCCAGTCTCCAACCTCTGCACTCTGCAACAGTTTTTCTGCACCTCAGTCTCAACACTCTGGTCTTTGTAAGATCCTTCTGCAACCCAGTCTCCAAATTCTGCTCTCTCTAACAGTCCTTCTGCACCCCAGTCTCCAAACTCCGCTCTCTAGAACAGAACTTCTTTGCCCCATTCTCTAACCTATGCTCACTGTAAGATATTTCCTGAACCCCAGTCTCGAACATCTACTCTCTGCAACAGTCCTTCTGCACCTCAGTTTCAAAACTCTGCACAATGCAAGATCCTTCTGCAACACAGTCTCCAAAATTTTGCTCACCTTAACACTCCTTCTGCACCTCAGTCTCCAACCTCTGCTCTCTATAACAATCGATCTACACCTCAGTCTGAAACCTCTTCTCTCTGCAAGATTTATCTGAATCCCAGTCTCCAGACACTGCTCTCTGTAACAGTCCTCCTGCACCTCAGTCTCAAAACTCTGCTGTTTGTAAGAACCTTCTGCCACTCACTCCCTAACTCTGCTCTCTATAACAGTCCTTCTTCACCCCAGGCATCAACCTGTGCTCTCTGTAACAGGCCTTCTGCACCCAAGTCTCCAACCTCTTCTCTCTGCAAAGATCATTCTACACCTCAGTCTCCAACATCTGCTCTCTGTAAGATCCTTCTGCAATCCAGTCTCCCAACTCTGCCCTCTCTAACAGACCTTCTGCACCCCTTCTTTGAACTCTCCTCTCCGTAACAGGCCTTCTGCACCCCAGTCTCCAAATTCTGTTCTCTATAACAAGCCTTCTGTACCCCATTCTCCAACCTCTGCTCTCTGCAAAAGTCCTTCTGCACCCCAGTATTCAACCTGTGGTCTCTGCAACAGTCCTTATGCACCTCAGTCTTAAAACGCTGTTCTCTACTACGATCCTTTTGTACCTCAGTCTCAAAACTCTACTCTCTGTAACAGTCCTTCTGCACCTGGGTCCGCAGCATCTGCTCTCTGTTAGATCTTTCTTCAACCCAGTCTCTAATCTCTGTGATCTGTAGCAGTCCTTCTGGAGCCCTTCTCCACACTCTGCTCTCCGTAACAGGCATTCTGCACCCCAGTCTCCAACTTCTGCTCTTCGTAACACTCTTTTTGCACCTCAGTCTCCAACCTCTGCTCTCTGCAATGATCATTCTGCACCCTAGTCTCCAATGTCTCCTCTCCTCAACAGTCCTTCTGAACCTTTGTCTCCAAATTCTGCTCTCTGCAACAGTCCTTCTTCACCCAAGTCTCCAACCTCTGCTCTCTGCAATAGTCCTTCTACACAACCAGTCTTCAACCTCTGCTCTGTGTAAAAGTTTTTCTGCACCCCAGTCTCCAATCACTGCTCTCTGTAACAATTCTTCTGCACCCCAGTCTCCAACCTCTGCTCTCTGTAACAGTCCTTCTGCCCCATATACTCCAACCTCTGCTCTCTGTTACAGTCTTTATATACCGCAGTCTCCACCTCTGCTGTCTATAATGGTCCCTCTGTAACCCAATTTCCAACGTCTGCTTTCTGTAACAGTCCTTGTACACCTCAGTCTGAAACCTGTATCTCTGCACTATCCTTCTGCACCCCAGTCTCCAATCACTGCTCTCTGTAACATTCGTCCTGCACCACAGTCACCAACCATTGCTCTCTGTAAGATCCTTCTGCAACCCAGTCTCAAAAGTCTGCTCTCTATAACAGTCCTTCTGCAACCCAGTCTCCAACCTCTGCTCTCTGTTGCAGGCCTTATGCACCCCAGTCTCCAAACTCTGCCCTCTGAAACAATCCTTCTGCACGCCAGTATCCAACCTCTGCTCTTTGTAACGGTCCTTCTGCACCCCAGTCTCACACCTCTCTTATCTGTATCATAATTCTTCACCCCAGTCTCAAACGTCTGCTCTGTTTAACAGTCCTTCTTCATCTCAGTCTCCAACGTCTGCTCTCTGCAACACTCTTTCTGCACCCCAGTCTCAAACCTCTGCTTTCTGAAACATGCCTTCTGCACCCCAGTCTCCAACTTGTGTTCTCTTTAACAGTTCTTCTGCCCCGCAGTCTCCCACCTCTTCTCTCTGTACGGATCCTGCTGCAGCCCAGTCTCCACCTCTGCTCTCTTCAAGGATTCTTCTGCAACTCAGTCTCCAACTTCTGCTCTCTTAAACGATCCTTCTGCACCCGAGTCTCCAACCTCTGCTCTCTGTAACTGTTTTTCTGCACCTAAGCCTCCAACCTCTGCTCTCTGCAAACGTCCTTCTGCACCCTTGTCTCAAACCTCTGCTCTCTGCAATGATCCTTATGCACCGCAGTCTCCAACATCTGCTCTCTGCAACTGTCTTTTTGCACCTCAGTCTCCAAAGTCTCCTCTCCTTAACACTCCTTATGCACTGCAGTCTCCAACCTCTGTTCTCTGTAAGGTCGTTCTGCACCCCAGTTTCCAAACTCTGCTCTCTGTAACATTCCTTCTTCAACTCAGTCTAAAACCTCTGCTTTTTTCAACGATCCTGCTGCAACCCAGTCTCCAACATCTGTTCTCTGCAACAGTTTTTCTACTCCCAAGTCTCAAACCTCTGCTCTCTTTTACAGTCTTTCTGTACCGCAGTCTCCAAACTCTGCTCTCTGTAAGGGTCCTTCTGCACCCCAGTCTCAAACCTCTTCTTTCTGTATAAGTTTTTCTGAACCATGGTTTTCAACCTCTGCTCTCTGTAACAGTACTTTTGCACCTCTGTCTCAAACCTCTGAACTCTGCAACCTTACTTCTGCACCCCATTCTCTAACCTTTGCTCTCTGTAAAAGTCTTGCTGCACCCAATTTTCTAACCCCTGCTGTATGCAACAGTCCTTCTGTACCACAGACTTCAACCTCTGCTCTCTGTACTGGTCCTTCTGCACCCCAGTCTAAACCTCTGCGTTCTGTATCAGTAATTCTCCACCCCAGTCTCAAAACTTTTCTCTCTGTAACAATCTTTCTGCACCTCAGTCTCCAACCTCTGCATCTGCGAAAGTTTTTCTACACCCTAGTCTCCAAACTCTGCTCCCTGCAGCAGTTCTTCTGAACCCCAGTCTCCAACATCTGCACTCTGAAACAGCTCTTCGATAAACCATTCTCCAACTTCTGCTCACTGTAACAGTCCTCGTGTATTGCGGTCTCCGAACTCTGCTCTCTGCAACGGTCCTTCTGCAACCCAGTCTTCAAACTCTGCTTTCTTTATTACTCCTTCTGAACCCCAGTCTCCAACCTCTGTTATCTGTAACAGTCCTTATGCACCTCAGTCTCCAAATTCTGCTCTCTGCAACAGTCCTTCTGCACCCAAGTCTTCAACACCTGCTCCCTGCAACAGTCGTTATTCACCCCATTCTCCAACCATGCTATCTGCAACAGTCTTTCTGCACCCCAGTCTCTAACCTATGCTCTCTGTAACAATCCTTCTGCACCTCTGTCTCCAACTCTGCTCTCTGCAATTTTCCTTCTGCACCTCAGTCTCCAAACTCTACTCTCTGTAACAGTGCTTCTGCAAACTGTGCAGTCTCCAAACTGTGCTCTCTGCAACAGTCCATCTACATTCCAGTCTTCAACCTCTTCTCTGTGTAACAGTCATTCTGCAACCCAGTTTCCAATCTCTGCTCTCTGAATCGATCCTTCTGCATCCCAGTCTACAACATCTGCTCTCTGCAACCGTCCTTCTGCACCCAAGTCTCCAACTTCTACTCTCTGCAATGATCCTTCTGCACAACAGTCTCCAACCTCTATTCTCTGCAATAATCCTACTGCACCCCAGTCGCCAACCTCTGATCTCTGTAACAATCCTTGTGCACCGCAGTCTCCAAACTCTGCTCTACGTATTATTCTTCTACAACCCAGTCTCCAAACTCTGCTCTTTGTAACAGCCCTTCTGTACCAAGTCTCCAAACTGCTCTCTGTAACAGGCTTTCTGCACACCAGTCTCCAAACTCTGCTCTCTTTAACATTATTTCTGCATCTCAGTCTCCTACCACTGCTCTCTGCAACAGTTTCTCTGCACACCAGTTTCCAACATCTGCATTCTGAAACAGTTCTTCTCCACTCCAGTCTGCTACCTCTGCTCTCTGTAAAAGTACTCCTGTATTGTAGTCTCCAAACTCTGCTCTTTGTAATGGTCCTTCTGAACCTCAGTTTCCAACCTCTGCTTTCTGTATCAGTCCTTCTGCACCCCAGTCTCCAACCTCTGCTATCTGCAACAGTCCTTCTGCACCGCAGTCTCCAAATTCTACTCTCTGCAAAAGTCCTTCTGCACCCAAGTCTTTAACACCTGCTCCCTGCAACAGTCTTTCTGCACCCCAGTATCCAAACTCTGGTCACTTTAACAGTCCTTCTGCACCTCCGTCTTCAAATTCTGCTCTCTGCAACAGTCCTTCTGCACCGAAGTCTCCAAACTCTGCTCTCTGCAACAGTCCTTCTACACCCCAGTCTTCAACCTCTGCTCTGTGTAACAGTCGTTCTGCACCCCAGTCTCCAACTTCTGCTCTTTGTAACAGTCCTTCTGCACCATATTCTCCAACCTCTGCTCTCTGTTACAGTCTTTGTATACTGCAGTCTCCAACATCTGCTCTCTATAACGCTCCCTCTGCACCCCAATTTCTAACCTCTGCTTTGTGTAACAATCCTTCTGTACCTCAGTCACCAAACTCTGCTCTCTGTAACCATCCTTCTGCAACTCACTCTCCAACCTCTGCTCTCTGTAACAGTTTTTTTGCACCTCAGTCTCCAAACTCTGCTCTCCGCAACGATCCTTCTGCACCCCAGTCTCCAACGTCTCCTCTCTTTAACACTCCTTCTGCACCCCAGTCTCCAACCTCTTTTCTCTGTAAGGTCCTTCTGCACCCCAGTTTCCAAACTCTGCTCTCTTTAACATTCCTTCTCCAACCCAGTCTCCAACCTCTGCTTTCTTCTACGGTCTGCTGCAACCCAGTCTCCAAACTCTATTTTCTGAAACAGTCCTTCTGCTCTCCAATTTTTAATCTCTGCTCTCTGTAACAGTCCTTCTGTACCACAGTCTCAACTTCTGCACTCTGTAATGGTCTTTCTGCACCCTAGTCTCCAACCTCTGCTTTCGGTATCAATCCTTCTGCACCACAGTCTCCTAACTCTGCTCTCTGTTTCAGTCCTTCTGCACCTCAGTCTCCAAACTCTGCTTTCTGTAAGATCCTTCTGCAACCAAGTCTCCATACTCTGCTCTCCATAACAGTCCTTCTGCACACCAGTCTCCAACCACTGCTCTCTCCAACAATCCTTCTTCACCACAGTCTCCAACCTCTGCTCTCTGCAACAGTCATTCTGCACCCCAGTCTCCAAAATCGGCTCTCTGCAACAGTCCTTCTGCACCTCAGTTTGAAATCTCTGTTCTTCGCAGCGACCGCCCTGCACCCCAGTCTTTTTTCTCTGCTCTCTGTAACAGTCCTTCCGAACGTCAGTCTCCTACCTCTGCTCTCTGTAAGATCCTTCTGCATCAAAGTCTCCAAACTATGCTCTCTGTAACAGGACTTCTGCAACCCAGTCTCCAAACTCTTCTCTCTGTAACAGGCCTTCTGCACCCCAGCCTCCAACCTCTGCTCTCTGCAACAGTTCTACTGCACCCCAGTCTTCAAATTCTGTTCTCTGTAACAATCCTTCTGCACATCAGTTCCCAAACTCTGACCACTGCAATGGTCCTTCTGCACCCCAGTCTCTAACCTCTGCTGTCTGCAACCATCTTTTTGCACCCTTGTCTCCAACCTCTGCTCTCTGCAAAAGTCTTTCTGAACCCCAGTCTCCAACATCTGCTCTCTGCAACAGTCCTTCTGCACCTCAGTCTGAAAACTCTGCTCTCTGCAATGATCCTTGTGCACCCCAGTCTCCAAACTCTGCTTTCTGTAACAGTCCTTCTGCACCTCAGTCTCCAACTTTTGCTCTCTGCAACAGTTCTTCTGCACCCCAGTTGCTCAGGTGGAGAAGGCCTTCCTCCTGTCCTGTGCAGAGGAAATCCCCAGGATGGCCCCCATGATGAGTGCATAGGAGCCTGCAGTCAAGAGGCAGGGGCACAGGCTAATGGTGTTACTGACAACGTGGAGCTCAGACTCCTTGACAGAGGTGTCTGAGCAGGAGAGCTTCAGGAGCAATGGGGTGTCACAGAGAAAGTGGCTGAACTGGTGGGGCCCACACAGAGTGAGTGTGATGGCCAGCACCGTGTGTGTGACCAAATTCACCAGCCCACACAGCGAGGACCCAGTCAGCTGGCCAACACAGAGCTTCACACTCATGATGACTGGGTACTGAAGAGGACGGCACGTGGCCACACAGCAGTCATACTGGCCACACAACCAGTAAGACGCCTTCTGTGCCAGCACTTGTCACCAAGAAAAAGATCTGGGAAAGGCAGCCCTCATAAGAAATGGCCTTCTTCTGCCAGAAGAAATTCACCAGCAGTACTGGGAGGGTGGTGGATGTGTAGCAGACGTCCAAGAAGCTCAAATTGCTGAGGAAAAAGTACATTGGAGTGTGGAGAGCAGGGCTGACTCTGGTGGCCACTATTATGAGCATGTTCCCCAGGAGAGTGGTCAGGTAAATAACCAGAAAGAGCAGAAAGAACCAGCCCTGTAGTTTGGAGTGGTTGGAAAATCCCAAGAAGATGAATTCAGTGACAAATGATTGATTGCTCATTTCCAATGGTATCATAGCTACAAAACAGAGAAAAAGAGACCATGACGAGAATGGACTGAGAGCACCCCAAACAGGCTTGTTAATCTGCAGCAACATGGCAAATAATATTGTATACAGAGATGCCTGGACTCTGGAAAGAGACGTATAGGAGTGACTTTAGAGAGAGCATAACTTCTCACAGACTTTTGCATGGGTACTCTTTTGTAAGAATAAATGGAGACTTGCTCAAAATGCACAACCAGCTATCAACCCCTGTGTCTCATTGAATCTGCAGTATCTCCCACCTAATACTGTGCTTCACTGTGATGAATTCTTTTTTGTATGTCTGTTATTTCAAGTAATAAATTTTCATTGTGGAAAAATGAAGAAAAGGCAGAAAGTTATTCAGAAGAATAGTACAGGTCACAAATTAAAAGCTCTCTTTGCATTCATCCCATTCTACCTCTATCTATCTTTAAAATATCCAAAGCAAAATTTCCCAATATTGTTGTACTCTATTTAGTTGTTTGCCTTGTAATCCTAATTTCCTAACATGAAATTAAGTTAATATCTCCCTTTTTATTGAACATAGAAACGTTCCATGCCATTTACCTTCATAAATATTGGAATAGAATCTTTCATATATATGTATCTGGGATCATCTCTGATTATATCTTAAAAGTAACATTATAAGTCACCTGCTTTTAAATACATTGATCTATTTTTTTCAGTAGAAACTTTTATTTTTTTAAGTTTTATAAGATACAAGAAATTTTGCCAATGATATATACTTAGGTATTGTTTTTCTTTTGTATTATAAGATTTACCTCACCAAACATTACATTTCCTGAAAAAAAATAATGATTGACACAATTAATGATTTTCGATCATGTTACCCATGCTAATCCGTGATCCATTGTTTTGAACTAAAATTTCTGTTTCTTTTTCAATCTTAAATGAAAAATATTATAGTAAAACAGTAGGCTCTTGGTCCAGATAGATGTGGATTGAAATCCATCTGTTGTTTACAAGATGCTGTTTGTAAAATTGTCAGCTCTTCTCTATTCCTCAGTTTGTTCCTTGCTTAGGATATTAATGATGTCTATCTCACAACTGCTGAAAAAAGTTTTGAGATAATATAAGCTATGTGTCTGGCACATTACATTTACTCAATGCCTGTTATAAAGTTAGAAAATGTGTATCCATTTTTTACTAGTAGTTTTTTTTTTTTTTTTTTTGGTGTATGTGTGCTGGGTTTTGAATTCAGAGCCTTATGCATACTAAGCATGCACTCTACAACTGGAATTTGCCCCTAGTTTCATTTAGTTATAGTTTTTATCATAAATAGATATTGAATTTTCTTATTTTCTCTGCATGTATTGAAATTATATATATATATATATATATTCTTTCTTATTTAGTCTGTTACTATAAAAATTCGGTTGATTGAATTTTTGAATATTGAACCAGCCTTGCATTCTGGGATTGATCTCAATTGACTGTAATGTTATCCTTATTCTATATGGCTGAGTTCAGTTTGTTAATATTGTTCCCTGCTTGCTTTTGTGTATTCTATTTTTGCTGTTCTCCAGAGATAATCTATTTCTTGAAGAATACTCAACTGTATTCTACTGTTATTTTCAGTCAATGCATTTTAGTGGACTAGTGGGAAACATTGAAGGGGTTTCTGATGTTTCCAGGAAGCCCTGCCTTAGGTACTGTAAACTCAGTCACAGGGATATGGCCTTCACAGTGACCCGCTGTCTACCAATATGGCTAAGCCTAGTTCTTATTCCTCCCGACGTTAGACATTTCGGCCTGTTCCTTTCCATAGCTGCAAAGGTTTTCCGTTGAGTCTCCTAATGTAACAGTTTCTGTTACTCTTGCCCCTGAAGATTACAGCTTTTGTTCTATGCAAAAAATCAGCAAATGGGTCTGGGAGGAGTTTTGGCTGCTGTTGCTGCTCTTTGTTCCTCCACCTATCCAAGAAATGATACCGTTAAAGACACTTTCTCAGAATACTTCCTTATCTTCCTTGGAGCATTTGGTGGAATCCATGGAGAAAAAGAAAAAATACAAACATCTTATGTCTATAGCCCTCTGGGTCTTTATGCTCTTAAACCAGTCTATACTTAGTCTTTAGCAATTTATTAACTATTTTTTAATTGAGTTTTTTTTTTATAAATAAACTCCTATGTATCTAGTGGGTTCTCCCATAGTTAAAAAAAATGCCTGGATTATTTTGGTTGCTTATCTCTCTCCAGACTTTGGTTAGTTGTTTGCCTTATAATCTTCATCCCTAATAAAGTTAAGGAAAGTCATTAATTTGCATTTTCTTCTGCTCTTTTTGGTTATTATAATGATGAAAACAACATGCTTTCTAGCTATTTCGATAGATACTCAAGGTGAAATTTGAAGTGTATACACTTACTTTTCAAAAATATTTAGTAATTTCTAATTTAGTTAAATATGTAGTTATTCTATTCAAAACAATCCCATTCCTAGCATATTTCCAAGGAAATTAATGCACAGTTCACAAAAATTCTTGTGTAAAAATTCATAATAACTCAAACAAATATTATGCCTTCAGCCGAAGGACAGAAGACAACTCACGGTTTATCATGCAGTGAAATAATTCAGTTAATTTAGAAACACAAATACTGGAACATTAATAACATTGACAAATCTAAAAAAAAATTCTGGGTAAAAGAAGCCAGATACAAAATATATACTGTATGTTTCCTTTAAATAAAGTTCAAAAAATAGCAAAACAGCTATAATGGTCAAGTAATAATAGTGGTCTTTTTTGTTTGGAGCTAAGGGGTGATAACAGTTGAAGCATGAAGGAATTTACTGAAGTGATGGAAATGTTTTATATCCTGATTTTTGGTAGTTCATATATATATAAAATATTATAAACCTGTACACTTTAGATCTGTGCATTCTTTGAATACAAATTATAGTTCAATTTTTAAAAATAGCCTCATTTTAAAAATAAGTAATTAATGGGGAAGAGTGGTACCTGCCTGTAATCCCAGGTACTTGGGAGACTAAGGCAGGAGGATCATAAATTTGAAACTCTGCAAGGCCACCCGCCCCAAATAATTGAAATGGCTGGGGATATAGCTTCATGGTAGAGTGCCACTGGGTTCAATCCCAAGTACTGTAGTAAGTAATTAAGTAAGGAAGAAAGTAAATTGATAAATAGAAGTGAAAGCATTCTTTCAAGATGATTTTTAACTCAGGATTGGTTGGTACCACATCTAAATATTTTTTTAGGTCTCTAAGAGGTTAAGTATTTTCTCCCATTTTTTTGCATTTCTCTACTTCTTTTTTTACCACAGTGATAGTCCAGGACATATCACATTTTACAAGTGACATCAGTTGTTTCCTGATCACGATCTGTTTGAAGCAGTGAATGTGATTGGAGGGTGCATTCGGTCTGTATCACAGATACAAAGCCTTGCTCACCATGATGGATGGGCGTGTGCATGTGTGTGTGTGTGTGTGTGTTTGTGTGTGTGTGTGTGTGTGTTATTGGTTGTGGGATTGGTCTTGACTGAGAACACTGTCTTATAGTTAGTGGGATGGCATGTTGGCATCTCAGGCAATATTGATGGCAGAAATCTCTAAGAATATAGCAAGAATCTGCCATCTAAGGCTCAGCAAGCTCAGAACACTTGGTTATCCTAATTGCTATATATGGATAAACCCTCACTATTGAGCTTCTCTGAGAGCTGCATCACACTGGGGCGGGAGGAGAAAGCCCATTTCCATAGAGATGTACCCTGTTTCTATGGAGACTCCAGCTAGGTTTCAAGAGGCTGGTGGGATAGTACGAGTGGATTCTTCCAAGCCCTGGGTCATTCTGAGTAGCCTGCTACTTCAGGGGATGTGGCAGGGTATCAGTCTATGAGGCCGGGACTAGGCTCTGTAAAGTTGTGTCAGGCCTGATTTCTAAGCAAGGTACTTGGCAATAGAAACCTCGGAAAACATCCCACACCCCCACCATGCCATGGGTGAGAGAGCCCAGGTGTCTCTCTGGAAGCCAGGCTTGGGTATGAGCATGGACATCAATGATTGCAGAGTATCAACAATAGGGGACCATAAATCTCTTTCAGGTGAGTGCAGATTGAAAACAGGGAAATTTGGAGGGAGGTAGACTGGGTTTTAGAAAATCATAGGATCTCTATGTATAGAACATGAAGATAGACCCACTCATAGAATTGTGCGTGTGAGTCCAAGGAGCAGGGGTCAATAACTGTGAAACCTGGTTCCCCAGGTTTAAGACACATCTGTTTAGTTCAAAAGAGTGATCTGAGTTCTAAAACAAGATCAAAATGAAGTGCTCTGTATCTGAAGACATGCTGTGTTGAAGGTGGGAGAAAATCTCTGAAGCCCTCATGGAGAAGGATATGGAGAACTTTAAAGTCCTAGTTGAAGAGTACACGATAAAGACAACAAATCAGTTTGGGCTTGCTGGCTAGCTGGTGGGATCACTCAGGAAAACAGGAATATGTGAGGAATACCAGATGTAGAGGAGGCTTTGGTGGATTTGATTTGAGTAATGTTGAATGTGAGTTATCTGTGGGATAATCACGTGGAAATGCCCTTCACAGACACCCTAGAACTGCAGGTGTGGATTTGGTAGTCATTGTCTTGAAGGCAACTGTTACAGCAAAGGGTGAATATGAAATCCCCCAGGATAATAGAGAAAGGAGAGAAAGAAATAGAGAAACTAGGGGTTCTTGTGATACTTGGTGTTCACGAAAAATTGTAGTAAAAGTTTATCCAGAAATGACTAAAAACATCACACTATCTAGGTCAGTTGTAGGTATCGCTTTCTCTAAATAATTTCCCTAAAAGAGGTTACCTTATTAGCATTGATTTACAATAAATCAACTTTGAAATGGAGCTGGAAGCTACATGTACTTGACATTTCTTACGTTCTCTGTTTTCTCTATCAACTACCTGGATGAACTTCAAGTCATTTAGAAATCAGTAACATGTACTTTCTTTTAACTCCCCGTATCAAAAAGATCAATATGACAATATTTTTTATAGATAGATATCTAGATGTTTTCAGAAAAAGAAATAAAATTCCACATAGAAGGCAGTTCCAGCAGATTTTAATATGGGAAAATAGTACATGGTCTGTGGATGTGTAAAAGGGAAAACTAAATGTAAATATTCAGGGATTTAAAAATACAATCTCTGAAGTTGTGCATATTGCTATTGTAAAGGTCTTAAATATAAAGGTCAGTCCAGGAGAGACAATTTCATGGGGCATTAAAAAAATCTCCTAATGTATGTTTATATAATTTTATCTACATATAAGTTTTTCCTTGGTTTTACTGGCTAATTTCTTGTAGGTCACGGGTGTGGGGTAGGGTGAAGAATGATGCCCAAACAATTTTCCTTATTCTCTATGCTCTTTATTAATGTAGGGCATTAGATTGAATCATCATCATGGTCACCGTTAGAATCCATTATTTACAATCATAACTCATGAATGACACTTTGTGACACAATATGTACTTGCTCCTTAGAATTTGTATAATGCAGCATAGGAATTAGATCAACATAATAGTAAACCCTCTGCTCTGCAATAATAATAACCCTAATCATCAAAATCATCTAGGGCATATTTCATAGAAAAATAATTTGAGTGTGAGTCTTCTTAGATTGCTTCAATACACATAAATGCCTGACTTTAAAAACCTTGTTTAATGTAGTTTAAAAGTGGCATGTTTTCTGTAAAAATTAGATTGAATTTCGGATAATCCATTCTATCAAAACTCAGTGAATTTCTTTGAAAAGATGAATATTTACATACCTGAATCCAATCAGAATTTTTCAAATTGAGTATCGAATAGAGACACACATTAGATAAAAATACCTAACACTTATTAAATGCCTATAAGACTTTTACATGCATTAACTTATTTGGTTTACACAACAACCTATAAGATAACCTATTATCCCCATTTTACAGAGAAAACAATTGAAATTAATCCACAATATATTAATGCAAGTAGGGAAACATCAATGAATCCTTTTAATTTGCATAATGTACATTAATTTGTACATTTAATGTGTATTAACAATTATGATTTAAGAAACAAAAAAGAAATTGACTCAGAAAATTTATCATGTAATAACTCTCATTTGTAGTGATACTTTGTTACCTGATGATAATACCAGATATTAGTAAACTGTCTTATTATCGTCAATGCCCAGACATTCTTGTCTTTGGTTCTAATAATTCATTGCACATGATTAATAGGCCAACACAGCTTTCATTAAAATTCCAAATCTCAGGGCCTTAAGAAATTTAAAAGATTTAAATTTCAATAGAAAATCGGTGCTTCAGTTAAGCACAACTAATTTTAAAATCTAAATATAAACAAAATAAAATAAAAAAGTCTAGAGTCTTATAAGAAGAACTTTTTTTTTTTTGCTTTGGCAATAAATGAAATGTTTTGCTGACTAATCTTAGAAATTCATTTCCTCAAACAAAAAAAAATGGGCATGAACAAAACGAGGAAGAATGGTGTGATCATGAAAACCCTTATGCACATCAGGGAAACAATGATTTCTATTTGATCTCAATAGCACAAGCAATGATTAAAATTTTTAAATCCAATTTTTATGTTGCCCAGTAAATTGCTTAAAACACACATACACACACACACAGAGACACACACAGTACAAGGTCAATTTATTCAGAAAAAATATCTGAATGATTTCAGGTGCTTGTGGCAATGTGAATTTATTATGGTAAAATCTATGAGCTATCTGGCCTGTCCCAGAGTTGTCCTCATATCCTTCCATGTGGTGTGGGTGCTTGAAGCTGAGGGAAAGATCAGAGGTCATTGTGCAGAACAGTTGGCCTCAGTCAGTGAGTTTCAAGTGTTCCCAGTGATGCTGGTCCAAGGACACACTTTGGGGGAGGTTGGGCTCTTTCACCTAACATGCAGGGATGCCCTTACCCCGAACTGGTAGGTTTAAAATCTTAACAAATTCACCAGGAAAAAGCCTCCCTCTTGTCATGGAGATTCAGCACTCAATTCAGCATTTAACATCTCTTTCAGTTCTGTTTTTTGGGGGCCAGGTTGTAGGGGGGCAGTTACCGGAGATTGAACTCAGGGGCTTGTCCACTGAGCCACATCCCCATCCCTATTTTATATTTTATTTAGAGACAGGGTCTCACTGAGTTTCTTGGTGCCTTGTTTTTGCTGAGGCTGTCTTTGAACTCACTATCCTCCTGCCTCAGCCTCCTGAGCTGCTGGGTTACAGGCGTGCACCACTGTGCCAGCTCTTTCAGTTCTTTTTATTTCACCTGTGCTTCTTCTAGCATAAAGGGGAAAGGGAAGACAAATTATTACCTCTTACAATATGTCAGAGCCTTCT
Source organism: Ictidomys tridecemlineatus (assembly GCF_052094955.1). Taxonomy (NCBI): domain Eukaryota; kingdom Metazoa; phylum Chordata; class Mammalia; order Rodentia; family Sciuridae; genus Ictidomys; species Ictidomys tridecemlineatus. The sequence continues at coordinate 15,943 of NW_027525009.1, forward strand.
AGTTATAAAATTCTTCAAAATAAAAAATTCTTTTTTCCATTTAGGATTTTAAAATTTTGTTTCTTGGTTCTGGTTAGTTTCAATTCAAACCAATTTTGTTCCTATACAGGGTCTAATTTAGTCCTAAGCCAGATCTACTAAGAAACCCAAAGAGGATAAGATCTGATCCCTGTCCTTCTGCGCCCCTCCCCTGACTCAGGCAATGGCAAGGCCCTACTGAGGTGGATGGTGCAAGGCGTCCATCCTCTGGAGGAGCGCAGTATGTTCCTGGGAATGGGCTGATTTGTTTTTGTATTCCTTTAATAAGTATAGTTTTGATTTCTCATATGACCATTAAGTATAAAGGAAAAATCATGATTTTCCCAATTAATGCAACTACTTCTAAAGCATATATCTGTTTGCTCTAAATGCAATGATTCAGCTGTGGAGTGTAAATTGTTAATGTCTAAAAAAAAACTCCCTGTATTCCTGTCAAAGAAGTTTTTGAGAAATTAAATTAAAATCTAGAGAAGAAAAATTAATGTTAAGAAGATAGATTAGTGCTTAGTACTGGGCAACTTGTTCTTGTTCCTGTGCACAATTGTTTGTGCTCTTACTTTTGTTTGGTTACAAGTAATAACAAATCAAATACGTGCCATAATTATGGAACCGGTTCCAGTCAGTAATTCAAGAAAGAATAGTCAAGGTATAGGCCAATAGTTTGGGAAATTTATAACTATTATTAAAAGTTAACTAAGCAGAAACAGCTCAAAGCAAAACTCGTAATGAAAGTACAAATGCTTGCTTATGCATAAGCCAAGATACATTCTTCTATTCTAATTGTAGCTACGTAATATTTTGTTTTGTTTGAATAAGGATTCCTGTTTTGTAACCACAAAGTACTGTAAGCCTGCCAAAATGAAAAGTATATGTGATAAACTTCACAAGTAAAGATTGGGATCAACACCTTCACTTTGGTGTCTGTGTTGTTTCTCCACCCCCTCTTTCACTGTCCTTCAACCATCTTACAATCTAATGGGAAGATGAACTCAATATGTGCAGGAAACTTGGTAACAATTCTATGTAATCTACAAATTATCATTATTTTCCCTTAGTGTTTGCTTGGGCAGCTCTGGGAATGGAGCACTTAATACTTATCAAAGTCTCTCATTTCATCTTGAATATGCGCTCCTCCAGGTCCTAGTTGGGCCTCTAAATTGTGTACTAAACACTAGGGCAATACTTTGTGTAAATGTGCACTCAGTAAAGGTTTGAAGAATGAAGACGTTCTGTCAAGTACATGCATGGAGCAGAGTTTTTAAAGATTCTTTAAAGACGGTACTCTGTGGGACTTAAAGGATCTAACAGAGACTTGACAGAGGCGAGAGGATATTTCTGTTTAGTGGATCTGGTGCAGATTTCTTGCTGAGAAAAATAAAGCCTCTGTGGGCATAAGTGAGGCAGCATAGCCCAGCGGCTTCTGAGGAACTCAGTGTCTCCTGTCTCCTAAACATATCCCTTATGAAGACCATCGGCTCAGTTCTAACAGAACGAGCAGCTCTGCATCTTTCTTTCCCAATCAGTCATCACAAAGTCAGGTGATCGAGAATGAAGTCACTTATGAGTGACCCCAAAATATAATATTTCTAAAGGAGGGGGGTTGTGTATGAAGTAGATTACTCACAAGCTTCAGGGATTTATTACAGTTAATAAATTACTTGCAACTCCCCTCCCCAAGCATCCATGTGTTGTAAGATAAAGATGAAAACTCCAAGTTAGTGAATGAATACGTTTCTAAACATAACTTCTTCTACAATAATGATTTTTATTTAAACACATATTTTGGTAGGTCTATTGTTATGCTATATTGTATCATAATGGGAATGTGTCCCTATACTTTCTCCCTAAAAATTATTCCTTTCTGTCCTGCTCATCAAAAGCAGAGGATTAACACTTAGCATTATCTATTGTTTACCATAAGTAATTTTCCACACACATTATCTCACTTAAGGAATTTAGGCAACCCAGGGTTTCTGGTTATGTTTTGGGTTTTCTTCCAGTACTGGAGGCATCATGCTAAATCCCTCAGGTTTTGTGATAACCTCTGAAGTTATTACTACTCTGGCAATACAAGTAGTATTGTGGAAACTTAGACACACATAGAAAAGGTGCTACGATAGGTCATTACATAAATGCCATCAAAATGGTAATGAAAATATGTACAATATTCTCTAATATGTTTTTAAGGTGTAGGTATATCCTGATTCTGGGATAGTGTTTTTGAAAATTGTGATGGTAAATAAACTACTTACCAGCAACTCTCACAGAGAGGCGTAGATTTCTGGTTTTGGTGTGGCCCTTGCTGCTCTCCATACTAGCACCTGGGCTGCAAAGAAAGCTCTTGGTAAAACTGGCTGTTGGTCTCCATTCACCACAAAACGGACCTGTTGTTCTGAAAGTTGCCTGTCGCATATCTGTGGCCTCATTAAAGAGTAAAAATTTTCTGATCTCTCACAATTCATTTTCCTGTGATGGACATTTATAGAGGTCTGGGGATGACCTGTTGAAAATATGCATCTAGCCTTTCCTCTGCAGCTGCTCTGGGACTCCTCAGTGTGGAAACACAACTCAAAGGCAACGGCTTGAGTTCAACTGCAACAATGGAGAGCAGTTAATTCGCTGTTGGATTCATTAATGTCTAGGCAATCACCTGTTCCCAGCATGCAGAAGATCAGCATCCTCTCTCTTCTGGGATGTGGGTGAGTGAAGTTCAGAGTGAGATTTCTGCTAAGAAGTTGTGGGTGGCTGAAACCTCAAGACTGCCTTCCCTTTTCCCTAGGGAGAGAAGGGGTCAGGGTGGGTGTACACTTATTGGGATGGATTTCGCACAGCATATGAAATTTTTCCTTCATGTTACATACCTTGCCAGATGGACAGATATCGGAAGCCACAATATTAAAAGCATCCCCACTATCTTCAGCTGATCCACTCCTGCTAAGGGCTGATCCCTTACCAAACCCTGTATGACTTCGTGCCCCTTAATTTTATGATCCTGCTCATGACCTGGTGAAGAAATTGTTTGCTATGGAGTTTAAAAGTAAGGGAAAAAAAGAGTCATCAAACAGCTCTTTTGGGCACAGATGGAGAAAAGACAACAAGCTTGAAAGTCTTCTAGTATTTTACTGCACAAAAATAAAAATAAAAGTATTAGATAAAGAGGTAAGTCTCTAGAACTTTAAATTTCCCATAATAAAATGGGGATTTCCTCATGCTTAGGAGAGACACATTAACAGTACTCCTAAAAGATCTTAGAATAATTAGCCATCAGGGAAAGGCAAAGCTAAAGCACATTTGATGAAGCACTTCACACATTCCAGGGTCGTCACAATAAAATGAATGATAATGATGTGTTGTTAAGGGAGTGAGAAAATAAGAAGCTTTATTCACCACTCTTAATAATAAGGTAAGCTGGTTCCACTGGTCTGAAAATGATCTGGAACTTCTTCAGAAAGTTAAATATGGAGTTAACGATCCACCTCTTATACTCCTACTTACAAACTCAAGATAAATAAAAAAGTTGTCCACCAATGATTTGTACATGAATGTTTATATAATGTTCATATTATATGTAATGTTCATATTATATATACAAATCTTATTAATATTAGTCAAAAAGTGAAAATGACCAGGCAGGTCTGTAATCTAGCTACTCAAGGAGCTGAGGCAGGAGGATCACAAATTCAGTGACAACCTGGGAAAATTTACAAGACCCTGTCTCAAAACAAAATTTTTAAAAGGATTGGGCTTTGGCTTAGTGGTAGAACATTGTTTAGTGTGCAGGAGGCTCCGGGTTCAATCTGCAGTATGACACCCAAACAGACACAAAGTAAAAATTACTATCCAGTGGGAAATGAACAAAGAAATGTGGCATTTTTATAATAAGGAAATCAGTCACTATAAGGAAGAATAAACTAAAATACTTATACAAGCTACAATATAACTGAAAATTGCAAACATCCTAAGTGAAAGGAGTCAGATCCAAAAGGCGTATATATTATTACTTCATTAAAAATATCCACAGAAACTCGAGTGTATACATGGGTCTTTTCACATGTGAAGGAGAAACACAGAAATGGTGTTTATTTAAAACTTAGAATCAAGATCCATTAGGAAAATTCAAGTCAATGTCACATTGCCCATAGCACTTTACATTCACTAGTGTTGGCTAGAGCTGCAATATTGGGGGAAAAGAGATTGACTGCTTTGGGTACAGGCTTTTTTTGGAGAGAAAAGTAATAAAAATATTCTGAAATACCTGTGAATTAGAGAACCCAGGTGAGGTCACAATGTGTCACATACTTAGCACAGTGTGCTTCCCCTGGTTGGAGGGGCACCACAGTGGTCATGAGACACTGTGTATGGAGAGAGCGCTCTTATAATTGCTGCTGAAGAGTTCACATATTTCTACAACTAAGACATTTCCTAGCATAAAACCATCATCTAGTTCTAATCTCACTATACAGTCTGTCTCCCAGCCAGCTTCCTCAGGGCACTCTGGACCTGGTTGCTTCTCAGGCTGTGAATTATAGGCTTCAACATGGGGGTCACCACACAGAAGAGCACAGAGACCAGGGTGTCCATGTCCAGCCTTCTCTGGGCCTATCATAGTGGAAGTTGGCTGTTCCATAGAAGACCACCACGACAGTGAGGGGGGACACACAGGTGGAGAAGGCCTTCCTCCTGCCTTGGGCAAAGGGAATCCCCAGGATGGCCGCCATGATGAGTGCGTAGGGGCCTGCAGTAAAGAGGCAAGGGCTCAGGCCCATGGTGGCACTGACAACGTGGAGCGCAGATTCATTGACAGAGGTGTCTGAGCATGGGAGCTTCAGGAGCAATGGGGTGTCACAGAGAAAGTGGCTGATCTGGTGGGGCCCACACAGAGTGAGTGTGATGGCCAGCACCGTGTGTGTGACCAAATTCACCAGCCCACACAGCCAGAACCCAGTCATCACGCTAACACAGACCTTCACACTGATGATGACTGGGTACTGAGGAGGACGGCACGTGGCCACACAGCAGTCATACTGGCCACACAACCAGTAAGACGCCTTCTGTGCCAGCACTTGTCACCAAGAAAAAGATCTGGGAAAGGCAGCCCTCATAAGAAATGGCCTTCTTCTCCCAGAAGAAGTTCACCAGCAGTACTGGGAGGGTGGTGGATTTGTAGCAGACGTCCAAGAAGCTCAAATTGCTGAGGAAAAAGTACATTGGAGTGTGGAGAGCAGGACTGACCCTGGTGGCCACTATTATGAGCATGTTCCCCAGGAGAGTGGTCAGGTAAATGATCAGAAAGAGCAGGAAGAACCAGCCCTGTAGGTTAGAATGGTTGGAAAATCCCAAGAAGATGAATTCAGTGACAAATGATTGATTGCTCATTTCCAATGTTGTCATAGCTACAAAACAGAAAAAAAGAGACCATGATGAAAATGGACTGAGAGCACCCCAAACAGGCTTGTTAATCTGCAGGAACATGGCAAATAATATCGAATGTAAAGCAGCCAGGAGACTGATAACCTGTGGGTCTGGTCTCAGGGAATCAGACCCATTGAGCCGCACACATTTGCAGGGGTGACGGTTGGTGGGAGTAACCAGAGAATTGCTAGAAGCCAACAGAAAGCCATTCGACCTCATCATGGTGTGAAGTCATTTCTCACTGTCTCAGTAATTTATGTCTCCTGTTGTCCTTTTATGTAAACATAGGATTTTTGGAGAAGTTCATTTTCATTGCAAATGTTAAGAAAAAAATTTACAAAGCAGAGTCATCATCTGCAGAAGCAGTCGGTGTTGCCTTCAGTGTTTTCCAATGTAGAGTTTTTCTCATTTTACATCAATCTTTGTCTCTGTGTTCGGAAAGGCAGAAGTTAACTATTCCTGTACAATGCTGAAATTATCAGGGCCAGAGCAAAATAGAGGAAAGAAGTTGATGAAGTGGGGTTGGACTGGCTATCTTAATTTACAGGGAAGATCAGTGGAGTAGAAGAAGAATGAGAGGGCGGAGAGGTTTGGGAAAAGAGGAAATGTGAAAAGTCTTTACGCAGATCATGTTATGTGCACATGGAAGTCTACCACAGGGGACTGCACCTGTATGTATATGTAGAAAGCACCAGTCAGAAATTAACAGATAAATGACCCAAAGAAAGATCAGTAGAGAAAGGAGAATGGGGGCGGGAAGGGGAGGAAGATGGGGGGTGGGGACTGAATGGAGTAAATCAGATTCCATGCACGTGGGATCTTTTCCAAATCAACCCAACTTCTATATACAACTATTATGCTCTAATAAAAAATTTAAGAAGATGACATGATCCTATCAGCAAAGAGTGAGATTTGATTTCTTCTTGACCTATTTGTATACCTTTAATTTTTTTCTTTTTTCCAATGGCTCTGGCAATTTCAAGGATGAAGTTGAATAGAAGTGGTGAAAGAGGAGGCACCCTGTCTTCTTCCAGTTTTTAGAGTGAATGCTTTCAACATTTTTCACTTAGAATGATGCTGCCTTGGGTTTAGCATAGATAGCTTTTACAAAGTTCCTTCTGTCCCTAGTGTTTCTACTGTTTTGACAGGTAGGGGTGCTATATTTTGTTAAATGCTTTTTCTGCATCTATTGAGATGATCAATAAACTTACATCTCTCTTAAATAAACTAAATCTATCCACTTTGGCTAAACATTCAGATCATCTCCAGTCCTATAAATATTTTAATGAACATTTTCCTACATAAACATATGTGACCATTTCGAATTATCTCTTCACAATAAAATTTAAATCTGACATAAAAGAATCTGTTGTGCAGTTTCTATTTAAAACTAGCTCATGGGAGAAATTATATTAAGTGAAATAAGCCAGACACATAAAGAGAAATAGCACTTTTTCACTTCTTTGTGGAAGCTAAAATGTTGATCTCAGAGAAGTAGGGAGTAGAGCACTGGTTATTGGAGCCTGGGAGAGAATCACAAAAATCATTGTGAGTCTGATTTCTAAAAGACGCATGTGAAGGACTGCCTGAAACATGCCCCCTGAGTGTGGTCTTTAAAAAAAAAATAAGAGTGGACTTCTAACAGGGTCCTCAGAAAATCTCTCTTCTCTCCTCAGTGGGCAGCAGGAGGTCCATGGGTCTGGCTGCCTAGGAGCTAGCTGTGTTGTGCAAATGGGCAGGACCAGGACGGCTGGAGAATCTCAATAATCATTAGTAGACCGCATTCTATGTGAGGGCAGGCTGGAAACAGGCCATCCAGAAGTAAAAGGCTTGAGCTCTGAAAATGACAGAATCTGTGGATTTAGGAAACGGTTGTGGGTCCAATCGACTCATAACACCTACTCCCTGGGTCAGTCCACGGTTGCCACAGTTACCACAGGCCTGACGAGAACAACCCGGAGGGAAAGATGCACTCTGGCCTCCTGGCTTGGAGGTTTGGTCTGGGGCCAGCTGACCCATTGCTGCCTGCCTGAGATGAGGTGGGACACCAAGGTGGAAGGGAACAATGGGGGAAGCTTCCCTAGCTCATGGCAGCCAAAAGATTGTGGTGGGGGAGGGGACAGGAGGATACAGTTGACAGGGGACAAGATGTGATTCCCCAGGGCATGTCCCTGGCCACAATCAACCTTCCCACACTTCTCTCAGTACAGTGGGCTTTTCAGATAATTAACCCACAAAATGTACGGATCCACAGATTAGGTCTCAAGTCTCACAGTCTAATCATTTCACCTCTGAATACTGCTACTGTGGCTTACCCTGAGCTTTTGGTGGGGGGATACCTTATTTCTAAGCCATAATAGTCCCTACAGTCCATGTGCTTTTGTTAGAATACCTTCATGTAGTCTGGGAGAGTAATCGGGTGCCAAAACAAGATTAAAAGGAAATATCTGGTAACTGAAGATGTGACATTTGGAGCTTGGGGAAAAGCTCAGAAGATGAGCCCTGGGTGGAGAACTTTAACGTCCTGGTGACGAGGACACAAGAGGGCACCTGGTCTGTGGGGTAGCTGAGTGGCAGTGGGATCACTCATTAAAACATAAAAAAAATGAGAAGGAGCATGTCTGGGGAGAGAAAATGAGGGAAGGAGGTTGGGCCTGGAGTTTGGGTACATTCCGGGTCTCCCCGAGGAGATTCCAGGAGGCAGCGGGACAGGTTCCCAGGAGATAGGCCTGGGAGTCATGGCTTAGAGTGACTGTGGAAGTCACAGGTGCTCATAAAGCCAAAAGATAGCAGGGTGAGGAGAGAGAGCCTGATGGACTGTGCGGAAAAGAAGGTGTCCAGAAGGAAATTCACCAGCTATCAGCTATAATTCTACACCACAGTGTGAAAGCTCTGCTCTCTGTACTAGGCCTTCTACACACAAGTCTAAAACCTCTGCTTTCTATAACAGTCCTTCTGCACCCCAGTCTCCAACCTCTGCTCCCTGCAACATCCTTCTCCACTCCAGTCTCCAAGTTCTAGTCTCTGAAACACTCTTTCTGCACCCCAGTCTCGAACATCTGCTCTCTGCAACAGTCCTTCTGCACCTCAGTCTAAAAACTCTGCTCTCTGCAACAATCATTCTGCACCTCAGTCTCCAACCTCTGCTCTCTGTAACAGTCCTTCTGCACCTCAGTCTCCAAACTCTGCTCTCTATAATATCCTTCTGCACACCAGTCTCCAAACTGTGATATCTGTAACAGGCCTTCTACACCCCAGTCTCAAACCTCTGCTCCCTGCAAGAATCCTTCTGCACTCCAGTCTCCAAGTTCTGCTCTCTGAAAGAGTCCTTCTGCACCCCACTCTCGAAAATCTGCTCTCTGCAACAGTAATTCTGCACGGAAGTCTGAAAACTCTGCTCTCTGCAACAATCATTCTGCAACACAGTCTCCAAACTCTGCTCTATGTAATAGTCCTTCTTCACCTCAGTCTTCAAACTCTGCTCTCTATAATATCCTTCTGCACCCCAGTCTATAAACTGTGCTATCTGTAACAGTCCTTCTGCATCCCAGTCTCCATCGTCTGCTCTCTGCAACAGTCCTTCTACACCCCAATCTCCAACCTCTGCTCTCTGCATCATTTCTTCTGAACCCCAGTCTCCAACATATGCTTTCTGTAACTATCTTACTGCACCCTGGGCTCCAAACTCTGCTCTCTGTGGCAATCCTTGTGCA